>NW_028113500.1:0-44067 GCF_964273705.1 Natrix helvetica
CAATAGATAAAGCCAGAGACTTTTATCATGGAATACTCAAGAAAAATGCAACCCCCCCACGTACATCTACACCAACACCAGTAGATTTGGATGTCTTAGAGCAGAGGATGTTTGAGAAAGAGACAGAAGAGCAAAGAATGCAGACACAAAAAGAGGAGGAGGGGCAGGGTGCTGTAGGTGGAGTCGACCCCTCTGGATCTCTGTTGTGCTCCTTCTTGGAAGAAGGACCTTCTAAGTCTCTCACTGAAATGCCGATATTTAAACCTGTCGAACAACGTATTACCAGATCCACGACTAGACAAATGTTAGAATCTCATAAGCGCGTCGACCCTCAAATACAATGTGCTAAGAAAGAAGCTAAGAAGCAAACCGGAGCCATGGGAGGAGCAGGGCTGGAGATTGGTTTTGTGGAGAGAGATCTTCAGCAAATGCTTTCAGCGCTTCAGACCAGATCTAAAGATGCTTAAGCTATTATCTTGGAACGTGAATGGAATGAACTCTCCACAAAAAAGGAAAAAAATATTTTATTATTTGAAGCAATTTAATAATGATGTTGTTTGCCTTCAAGAGACTCATATTAGGCTGCAAGACCAGAAGTACTTAGTGAATTCAAAACTGGGAACATTTTATGCTGCCTCTGATTTGGTAAAGAAAAATGGTGTGGTGATATATATAAATAAAAGATTTTCAACTAAAGTTATAGAGGCAGATGACGCTGGTAGATATATAGCAATTCAATTTGATACAGACTTCGGTTCCATTTTGGTGCTAGGAATATATGCTCCTAACCAATGCCAAGAAAGTTTTTATAAGATGCTCCATTTAAAAATTTTAGACTGGAACTTTAAGAGTATTCTAATAATGGGAGACTGGAATGGAGTGATTTCTCCAAAGATAGACAAGAGTACAAAGACGAAATTCACTACCAAATTACCAAAGGCTTTTTTTGATTTACAAGACGATTTGAAATTAAAAGATGTTTGGAGGACACAACATCTAAATGAGATGGATTTTTCTTTCTACTCAGATAGACATAAATCCTTTTCAAGGATTGATTTCTTTTTGTTAACACCGGATCTACTTCCTAAAGCCAAGAAATCCAAGATTTTCGCCAGGTCACTTAGCGATCATAGTCCGGTGTGGTTACAAATTGAATTAGGGATGAGGCCAAGAAGGTCTTGGAGAGTAAATGAAAATTTATTTAGATATGAAAAAAATGTTGATGAACTTAAAAAACACATGAAGGAATTTTTTAGTTTTAATATGAATAAGGGCACTCCCATTGAAATAGTTTGGGATGCAAGTAAAGCTTATATGCGTGGGGTCCTGATACATATGAACTTTAAACACAAACAAATTAGACAGAAAAGGAGAATGGAATTGGAAGATGAAATAAAACGTAAAGAACAGCTGCTTATAATAAACCCGAATGACCAGGCGCTCCAGATGGCGCTAAAGCTGTTGAAAGATCAATTTCAGATGCTTATAGCAGAACAAACAGCAACCAATTTGCAATTTGCTAAACATAACACCTTTGCCAACGCTAATAAACCTGGTAGATGGTTAGCATATACTTTGAGAAGGAATATGAATGATAGAATTATTGATAAAATTGAGTTTCGAGGGAAGATGGTATATCAACAAGAGTTGATTAAAAAATCATTTGTGGACTATTATACTAAGCTATATGTACAGGATAATATACAGAACAAGTTAATAGATGATTTTTTGGAAGGAAAAAGGGTTGCAAAAATTTCTGTGCTTCAAAAGGCAAATTTGGAACGTCTTATAACCGCTGATGAGATCACTTTAGTTATAAATCAACTTAAATTAGCTAAGGCTCCAGGGACTGATGGTTTGACTGCAATGTATTATAAAACTTTACAACTGGAAATGATTGAATATCTCACACAACTATTTTGTAATATACAACAAGGAGGTAAAATACCTCTCTCATGGAAAGCGGCTTTTATCTCATTGATACCTAAAGATAAAGAGGGCCCTAAGAAACCAGAGGATTACAGGCCGATATCTCTTCTGAACACAGATTATAAAATATTTGCTAAAGTATTAGCCAACAGATTGATGCCGGTTATTCAAGAGATTATTCATCATGATCAAGCAGGATTTATTGAAGGCAGACATATGAAGGAGAATGTAAGGCAACTCATAGATTTAATTGACTATCTTGATAAGAATAAGCAGATCTCTGCAGTGCTGGTTTTCTTGGATGCAGAGAAGGCCTTCGATCGAGTGAATTGGAACTTTCTAACCAAGACTTTGGAAAAGATGGATATGGGACCACGATTGCGGCAGGCGATTGGAGCAATTTATCAGCAACAAAATGCACAACTTATTATTAATGGAAATTTGTCAACAACTTTCGAGATACAAAAAGGCACAAGACAAGGTTGCCCATTATCCCCATTGTTATTTATTTTAACTTTGGAAGTCTTGTTGAACGCAATTCGGGACTCAAAATCCTTAGATGGCATAGCTATCAGGCAAAAGGAATACAGAACTAGAGCATTCGCCGATGATCTGGTTGTTACCCTTTCACATCCTTTGAAATCAATAATCCAGATGAAAAATATCATAATAGAATTTGGCATGGTGTCTGGGTTTAGACTAAATCAAAACAAAACGAAAATGATGGTTAAAAACATGACAGAGACTCAAAGAAAGAGACTTGTAAGTTTAGCAGGTTTTGAAATAGTTTCTAAAGTTAAATATTTAGGAATACAAATTTCAGAATCAAACACAAAACTTTTCTCAAATAACTATGAAGTGTTGTGGCAAAAGATACAGAAAGATCTTGAAGCGTGGAAAAAGTTACAATTGTCTTTGCTTGGAAGGATCTCAGCAATTAAAATGAACATTCTACCTAGATTTATCTTTCTATTCCAGATGATTCCGGTGCTCAAGTCAGATAAAACCTTGTTAAATTGGCAAACAACATTAAATAAATTTGTTTGGAAGGAGAAAAAACCGAGAGTAAAGATGAAGATTATGCAAGATACACGTGAAAGAGGTGGCCTCAGACTCCCAAACCTTCGATTGTATTATGAAGCTGCGGTATTAACGCATGTAGCAGATTGGTTTGGGAAAACAAAAATGGAATTGCTCAATATAGAAGGCCATGATCTTGTTCTGGGATGGCATGCATATCTTTTTTATGAAGACAGGGTGGATAAAGTGTTCAACAACCATGTTCTCCGTAGTGCCTTGATGAGAATATGGAAGAAGCACCGGCCCAATTGGGATTATAAAATACCGCTTTGGTTGGATCTTGCAGACACCATGGGGATTATGAATATTAAGTCACTCGGGGGTTGTTTATATAAAGATGTGCTTATTGCTGATGGGGGCGAATGGAAGTTAAAAACTTTGGAACAGCTGTTGGAAGAAGGAATTACTTTAAATTGGTTACATTACATACAGCTTCAGAAGAGATGGGAAGAAGATCGCAGGGTCGGCTTTATGGATAAAGAAGTGGAACTGATTAAGCAGATAAAAGAGACTGGTCCAAAACAAGTTAAAAGAATATATAATGTACTGTTAGAAAGAGACTCAGAAAGTGAATTGGTTAAGGATTGTATGATTAAATGGGCTCAGAATTTTGGGGAAGTGGTTATGTTGGAAACGTGGGAAAAAATATGGGTTCAGAATGTTAAATTTACACAGTCACAGAATTTAAGGGAGAATTTTTATAAAATGTTTTACAGATGGTATTTAGATCCTAAAAAATTATCATGCATGTACCCAAATGTTCAACCAAAATGTTGGAGATGCGGGTGTCTAGATGCTACCTTTTTTCATGTATGGTGGACTTGCAACAAGGTTAAAGCTTTTTGGATAAAAATATGGTGGGTTATGCAGAATGTATTTAAGAAAAGAATACAATTCACTCCACAAATGTTTTTATTGGGTATAGTTAAGGATTTTACCAAAGGGGAAACAAAATTGGCCTTGTATATGGTTACAGCAGCTAGGTTGTTGATTGCGCAACATTGGAAAAAAGATTTTTTGCCAACAATTGATCAATGGATTCAGAAGGTGGCGGGGTTCGCTGAAATGGCAAAAATTTCAGCTTTCTTAAAAGCTCAGAAACAGGAGGATTACACACAGGAATGGGCAAAATGGATTGATTATATACAGAATAAATACCAGACTAGGAGTTATTATCTAGCCTTTAGGTAAGAATGTTTAGATTGATAGATGATCAGAGTAAATAATATATGGGATGTTTGGAATTGTTAGAGTGGTATACAGCGGAAGTCAGGGGGGTGGGTTTGTGTGGGAGGTGGGGGAGGGTTAGGGTGGAGGGTGGGGCAATATATATGTATGAATAAATTAGAAGATGGGACTAATGAAACATTGTTAGGCTAGGAGAAATTTATATTAAGAGTTATAGATGTTAAATTAGCTTAGAAAATGATCAATGTGTTATTATTAATTTAAGAGTAATTTATATAGTTTTTGTTGGGAGGAGAGGGGTTATGAGTAATCTATTTTAAGATGGGGGGAGGGGAGGGGGTAAAGTGTTTGGTATAATATTTGAATGTGAATTTTTGCGGGGGGGTATAGCATTTGTATGAGATTTATATTGTATGGAGGGGGGGGGTGAAAAGGGGGAAAACTTGTTTGTACAAAACTCTTTTAATAAAAAAAAAAAAAAAAGAAGATGTTGGATAACCATTTGGCTGAAGTGATATAAGGTTTCCTGCCTAGGCAGGGGGTTGGACTAGAAGATCTCCAAAATCCCTTCCAACTCTGTTATTCTATCCTATCCTATTCTATCCTATTCTATTCTATTCTATTCTATTAAAACTAATAACCAATGTAGTTATTCACTTAACCACTGCAGTATTAACAACCATGGCAAGAAAAGTCGTAAAATGGGGGCAAAATGGGGACTAACAAATGTCTTGCTTATCCAGACATCAATTTTCACCTCCATTGTATTCGCAAATAAAGGACTAGCTGTAATCAAGGGATCGCCAAGAAGTCAAAATTTAGTTCCCATTGCAAACTTATACAGCATGGACAGAAATGTAACACATCAGGGGGAAAAAATTACGTGTGTCTATTCCCAGGAGGTGCAAACACGCCTGTTCTACTTGCTCTGTTTTTCTGTACTTGTGGAAAAGAAATGAATTTTGTTCCATTAAGTGATGGCAAGCCAGGGCTTGTGTTAAGCTAATGCAGGGTCATAAATCAAGTGGGACTATGCATAGTAGGGGAAGGTGCAAAAACGGAATTTCAAACTGTATTTTGCAGGATCTGGAAATTCCCCAAGAACTTGAAGCGTGCAAAAGGCAAAAGAATAACAACAATAAATACATATGGGTAGTTCCCGACTTACGACCACAATTGAACTAAAAATCTCATGCCTAAGTTAAAACTAGAACTCACCGTCTCCTGGAGATTGGCCCAAAGTCACCCGGTTGGCTTTCATGCCTAAAGTGGGACTAGAATTCACTGTCTCCTGGTATTTGGTCTAAACTCACTCAGCCAGCTTTCATGCCTAAGGCGGGACTAGAATTCACTGTCTCCAGGTGATTGGCCCAAAGCCACCCAGTTGGCTTTCATGCCTAAGGCGGGACTAGAATTCACTGTCTCCAGGTGATTGGCCCAAAGCCACCCAGTTGGCTTTCATGCCTAAGGCGGGACTAGAATTCACTGTCTCCAGGTGATTGGCCCAAAGTCACCCAGTCAACTTTCATGCCTAAGGCAGGATTAAAATTCACTGTCTCCTGGTGATTGGCTCAAAGTCACCCAGTTGGCTTTCGTGCCTAAGGAGGGACTAGAATTCACCGTCTCCTGGTATTTGGTCCAAAGTCACTCAGCCAGCTTTCATACCTAAGGCGGGACTAGAATTCACTGTCTCCAGGTGATTGGCCCAAAGTCACCCAGTCGGCTTTCATGCCTAAGGCGGGACTAGAATTCACTGTCTCCAGGTGATTGGCCCAAAGTCACCCAGTTGGCTTTCGTGCCTAAGGCGGGACTAGAATTCACTGTCTCCTGGTGATTGGCTCAAAGTCACCCAGTTGGCTTTCGTGCCTAAGGCGGGACTAGAATTCACTGTCTCCTGGTATTTGGTCCAAAGTCACTCAGCCAGCTTTCATACCTAAGGCGGGACTAGAATTCACTGTCTCCAGGTGATTGGCCCAAAGTCACCCTGTCAGCTTTCATGCCTAAGGCGGGACTAGAATTCACCGTCTCCTGATGATTGGCCCAAAGTCACCCAGTTGGCTTTCGTGCCTAAGGCGGGACTAGAATTCACCGTCTCCTGATGATTGGCCCAAAGTCACCCAGTTGGCTTTCGTGCCTAAGGCGGGACTAGAACTCACCGTCTCCTGATGATTGGCCCAAAGTCACCCAGTTGGCTTTCGTGCCTAAGGCGAGACTAGAATTCACCATCTCCTGATGATTGGCCCAAAGTCACCCAGTTGGCTTTCGTGCCTAAGGCAGGACTAGAATTCACCGTCTCCTCCTTTCCAGCTTGGAACCGTAACCACTAAAGCTATAACTGGCTCCAAATTAGTAAAACAAATGAACAACGGACAAAGCTCAATAACTTTTCATTTTGATTTTGCACGTCGCACAAAGGCTGCTTGGTGGGTTGATGGATGTGTGTGTTGTGAAAACTCAACAAAAAAAATGAACTAATTGAATGCTTAGTGAGTCCTATAAACATTTGGAGCAGGTGACCGCAAATCCTTGCTTTTGTTGTGGTTGGAGGGAAGGCGTTTGACTCAAAACCACAAAGCCACACCTCTTTTTTCTCTTTCCCGAAACGGAACAAAATAAATATACAGGTAGTCCTCAAGGTATGACCACAACAGAGCCCAAAACGTACGTTTCTAAACAAGGCAGTTGTTAATTGAGTTATGCCCCATTTTACAACTTATTTTGCCACAGTTGCTAAATGAATCAGTGTAGATTTGCTTTTTTCAATGCCACTGTAACTTTGGTCACTAAACGAATGGTTATAAATCAAGGATTACCCGTAAACTAATCTGATAAGTAAATCTAACAAAGGAATTGAATGAATGAATGAATAAGCTGCAATGACTGAGTGAAAACTGATCATGTCACTTCTTTGAATCCCTTTCGAACGGTCATTAACACAGGTTGGTTGTAAATTGAGGACTAATAAATAGATGGCAAATCTAGACAGCAGACTAAAAAGCAGAGACATCACCCTGCCAACAAAAGTGTGTATAGTCAAGGCAATGGTTTTCCCGGTTGCAATGGATGGCTGTGAAAGTTGGACCATAAGGAAGGCTGAGCATAAGAAAGAATGGAGGCCTTTGAACTCTGGTGCTGGAGAAGACTCCTGCATTGAGTCCCTTGGACTGCAAGGCCATCCAACCGGTCAGTCCTAGAGGAGATCAACCCTGACTGCTCTTTAGAAGGCTAGATCCTGAAGAGGAAACTCAAAGACTTTGGCCACCTCATGAGAAGGAAGAAGGACTCCCTGGAGAAGAGCCTCATGCTGGGAACGATGGAGGGCAAAAGAAGAAGAAGGGGACGGCAGAGAAGGAGGCGGCTGGATGGAGTCACCGAAGCAGTTGGCGTGAGCTTCAATGGACTCCAGAGGATGGTAGAGGACAGGAAGGCCTGGAGGAACGTTGTCCATGGGGTCGCGATGGGTGGGACACGACTTCGCAACTAACAACAATAAATACATCTAATAAAGAAATTGAATGAATTAATGGGGACGCAACCGGAATAATTCCAGAAACAAAGAACTCCATACCTCCCAGCCCCCTCTGGACTTTTGTACCCCAAACGCCTGGATTGACAGACACCCACAACCCCCCCCCCCAAGCATGCCAAACTCTAGGCATTAACTACCTTAATCCTCTATTGTCTCACACCGATTTGCTGTTAAAGAAAAGCCAGGACAGCTGCATCAGGCGCCAAACCACAATTTCACTGCCTGACCCTCTTCCTGTGGCAATGGCTATGAGGCTTTTGGGGGGGGGGGGAGGACAAAGAGGGGAGGAGGAACAAGAAAAGCCCGAGTAAGGCCATGCCTAGAGTACTGCATCCAGTTTTGGTCACCACACTATAAAAAAGATGTGGAGACTCTAGAAAGAGCGCAGAGAAGAGGAACCAGGTTGATGAGGGGACTGGAGGCTGAAACATATGATGGACGGGTGCAGGAACTGGGCATGGCTAGTCTAGGGAAGAGAAGAGAAGGACCAGGGGAGACATGTTGGCAGTCTTCCAATATTTGAGGGGCTACCATAGAGAGGAGGGGGTCAAGCTATTTCCCAAAGCCCCTGAAGGCCAGACAAGGAACAATGGATGGAAACTGATCAAGGAGAGATTCAACCTGGAAATAAGGAGGAATTTTCTGACCGTGAGAGCAATCAACCCATGGAACAGAAGTTGCCTTTGGAAGTTGAGCTTCATCATTGAAGGCTTTCAAGAAGAGACTGGACTGCCATCCGTCAGAAATGGTGTAGGATCTCCTGCTTGGGGAGGGTTTGGACTAGATGATCTACAAGGTCCCTTCCAACTCTGTTAATCTGCTAAAGAACAAAATAACAGCGTTGAAGGGGACCTTGGAGGTCGTCTAGTCCAACCCCTTGCCCAAGCAGGAGATCCTGTACTGTTCCTGACAAGTGGTACTCATACTCAGGTGACCCTGAGGGCAGAGATAAACCTCCAAGTGGCCTCAACGTCTGTCTAAAAAGGATGCAAATGACCAGCTGTCTGCAAGGAGTAGAAATCCTTCCATTCATCCACCATGCAGTCAGAGTTGAAGACGCTTCTTGGATGAGAAGCGAAACGTCTTCAAAAGAAAAAAACCAGAAAGTCCAGTTGCCTCTTGACAAAAAGCCCCATTGGGCAACATTGAGCTGGATGCCTGAGCATCTCCATGTAGACATTCTCGACAACGGTGGCCCCAGGCCTCTTGCAACCCTCCAGGGATGGATCCAAGCCCCCACAAACTTCTAGTGGCCAGCCGTTCCGCTGGCTTCAACTGTTCTCACCCCAGATTTCTCCTTGCTCTGTTCTAAGGCTGATCGATCTCTCTCTTTCTCTTTTTTCTCTCTCTCTTTCTCTCTCTCTCTCTCTCTTTCTCTCTCTCTCTCTCTCTTTCTCTCTCTCTCTCTCTCTTTCTCTCTGTCTCTCTTTCTCTCTCCCTGTCACTTTCTTTCTTTCTTTCTCTCTTTCTCTCTCTCTTTCTCTCTGTCTCTCTCTCTGTCTCTCTTTCTCTCTCCCTCTCTGTCACTTTCTTTCTCTCTTTCTCTCTTTTCCCTCTCTCTCTCTCTCTCTCTCTCTCTCTCTCTCTCTCTCATACACACACACCAGCTTTTGCTTTTACCTATCTCTACCAGCCTGTCCTCTTTTCTCTCTCTCTCCATCCCCACCCCGCTTTCTTCTTTTCCCCTTCGCTCCCCCGAGGTAGAGCCTCCACCTCCAGGGGCAGTCTACCCCGCAACCTGCTTTAGCCCCACGAGCAAAGGCGTTTTCTGGATTTCTTTTATTATTTTAATGGTTTTTTTAAAAAAGAGAGGAATGTAAGCCGGAGTGGCAGTCCTCCACCCCACCCCACCCCCCAAAAAAACGTCCCGGAGGAAGCCAAGCAAGCAACAGGCGCCGCGCCCGTCCCGTGAAAGGGAGAGGATCTCGCACCCAGACCCCGAAGTGGAAGCCTCTCGGAGCTTCCCTCCACCCCACCCCATTCCCCGCCGCCCTCTCCCCTCCAGCCCGGCGAGGCCGCTGACCTGCCGTCCCCTCGATCGCCTCTGCCCGCCCCGTCGGTCACTCCTGGCTCGACGGCGGCGAGAGCTGCAGCCATAGTCGCTCCGATCAGCTGTTGAGAAGCCAGGCAGCGAGGGAGGGGCGGAGCCGCATCCCGCCCCGCGGCATTCTGGGACGCGTAGTCCTCCCGCGGAGAGAAAAGTCCTTCTGGCCGGCGGGGAGAGGCGGCTCGGTGGACTACGCGGCCCAAGGAGCTTCGCGGCTTCTGGCCTGACGGGAGTTGTAGTCTTGCGGCCCCTCGCTGGGGAAGGCGGGTCGGCGCCAAGGAAAGGAAAGCGAAAGGAGGGCGTTGCCGCTTAACGGCCCGCTTAACGACCGTGTCTCGCTTTTGCGGGATTGGTACGGTCAAGAAAGCAAATAAAACATAGTCCTCGACTTACAACAGTCTGTTTAGTGACCGTTCAAGGCATATGGGAAATGGAAAATAGCTAGATGATTTCACAGGAGTAAAATATAGACTGATAGATGAAATAGGGCCGGGGTGTCCAAACTTGGCAACTTTAAGACTTGTGGACTTCAACTCCCAGAATTCCCCAGCTGGGGAATTCTGGGAGTTGAAGTCCACAAGTCTTAAAGTTGCCAAGCTGGGGAATTCTGGGAGTTGAAGTCCACAAGTCTTAAAGTTGCCAAGCTGGGGAATTCTGGGAGTTGAAATCCACAAGTCTTAAAGTTGCCAAGCTGGGGAATTCTGGGAGTTGAAGTCCACAAGTCTTAAAGTTGCCAAGTTTGGACACCCCTGAAATAGGGAATGATCATTTGGATGAACTTTGAAGGGGCCATTAATGCTGCTGTTGATAATTTAAAAAGGAAAGAAGTGTGAAATGGAAAATATCAAAAGAGAATAATAGAGCTGGAATCAGAATAGAATGATGATGTAAAATGGATTGTGTACATGGGAAGATGTAAAAGGAAAAAAACACACCAGACAACACACTTGGTTCATAAATATGTATGTGTAACAAAAAATAAACAAAAAACTTGACAGCTAAAAAAAAAAGGACTCCAGGCATATTATGTGGAAGTTCCCCAGCATTTATTTTATAGTCTAACACTAGATTACACTAAAGATTCCCTTTGACGTGTGTGCTAGTCATTCCCAACTCTAGGGGGCGGTGCTCATCTCTGTTTCAAAGCCGAAGAGCCAGCGCTGTCCGAAGATGTCTCTGTGGTCATGTGGCCGGCATGACTAAACACCGAAGGCGCACGGAACGCTGTTCCCTTCCCACCAAAGGTGGTCCCTATTTTTCTACTTGCATTTTTTACCTGCTTTCAAACTGCTAGGATGGCAGAAGCTGGGACAAGTCACGGGAGCTCACTCCATTACATGGCGCTAGGGATTTGAACTGCTGAACTGCCGACCTTTCTGATCGACAAGCTCAGCGTCTTAGCCACTGAGCCACCGCTTCCCTAACACTTTCCCTTAGATTCCATTTTTGACTCTCGCCTTAAATATATAGATAGTTCTCGGCTAGCCTCTCGTTACGTGTAGTCCTCGACTTACGTCAGTTTGTTTAGTGACCATTTAACGATGCACATGGCACTGAAACAAGGGACTTAGGACCATTTCTCACAGTTACGACCAGATGACGGAGGCAGCATCAAAACTCAGACTTATGACGGTTGCAACATCCCGGCGTCTTGTAACCATCTTTTATGACCACTTCACAAGCAAAGTCAATGGGGAAGCCAGATTCACTTCACAATCGGGTGACTAACTTAACAACTGCAGTGATTCACTTAACAACTGCGGCAAGGTCGTAAAATGGGACAAAACACACTTTTAAAAAAACTGTCTCGCGTAGTAACAGAAAATTGGGACTTGACTAATCAAGGACCACCTATAGACAGGAGTCAGACCTCTGTTTGGGACTCAAATCTTCAAACCCCAAAACTGAAATTTTGGGCTCCGTTGTGGTCATAAGTCGAGGACCTGTAAGTAAGTCGAGGACCTGTAAGTAAAAAAAATGGCAGAGTGTCAAAAGAAGAGAGATTACATCAGCCAAAGGGGTGAGGTTTTGCAATTTAGCCCCCTTGTGCATTTTCAGGCAGAGGGTGTGTTTCCTTCCAGTTAAAACGCAAATCTTGCAAATCTGCAAAGCTTTTGCTCTCTTCTTTTTGCTGGTTTCTGTTGGATTTGATGGAGGAAATAGGGAGGTACCACAATTGTGGCGCCCTGTACTGGCAACGTGACAACAACCAGTTGAAAGCAATAAACCTCCTGTGATTTGGTTAGTCTTTCTGCCAGAGTCCCCCACTAACCCTCCCTCTTAATCAAGCTTCAGTGGCTGATTTCCAAGAGCTACCATATTTTTCAGAGTATAAGACGCACTGGAATATAAGACGCACCAAGGTTTTGAAGAGGCAAATTAAAAAATGGTTTTGCACTCTGCAAACCTCCCCAAAACGGCCCATTTTCCGCAAAAAAGCGGCCCGTTTCTTCTCCCCCAAAAGGCATGAATAGCCTTTAGGGGGCTTGCAGAGTACCCCTGGGGAATGCCCTCCCAAAATGAGCAAATAGGGTCCGTTTTTTGAGAAAGCGGGCCCGTTTTTGTCAAAGGGGGCTTATAGAGTACTCCTGGGGGTTGTGGGGGCAAAAGTGAGACGAAAAACGGCCAGTTTTTCACTCATTTTTGCCCTCCCAGCCCCCAGGAGGTCTCTGAAAGCCTTCTACAGGCTCTGCACGGCCATTTTGGTGAAGGGGGCTGTTCTGACCCCCTTCTTCGTACACCAAAGCACTCCAAGACAAGAATACTGCTAGACGATTTATTCACAGTAAATTTTCACACTGAATAGACATTGGCAGCAATCCAGACTTCCAAGAAAAGAAACAGGCACGAGAGCTTCTCTAGCGTTGGTAATTAAGTTGAATCCTGCAACCAGCCTCCTCACAAAGTCTCTCCTTTTATACTATCTTGAGAGGAGCCTAATTACAACCACCTGGGTCCAATTATCTTCTGTATCTGCGTAGTTGTTCTCTACGTCTATCAGCCCTCCGTTGCCGGGTGCCCAGGACCAACTCCCTTGTCTCCTCCCCACTGCTCCAAGGCATGAAGTCAGGAGCACACTCCCTTTGGCTTTCACCGCTGCTCCATGCCTCAGGCGCCTCCTGGTGGCCAACCAGCCTCTCTGATCCCTGCTCGGAGTCGGAACCCTGTCCAGGGTCCTCCACATCCTCATAGGGCCCCTCGCTGTCGGAGTCTGTTTGCAGCTGCAACGGCTCCTGCTGGGCCACAACAGGGGTGGGGCTTTGGGAGGTAAAAAATGCTGTATTCAGTGTATAAGACACACCCAGATTTTCAGCCTCTTTTTTTGAGGGAAAAAGGTGCGTCTTATACTCCGAAAAAAACAGTAAGCAAGTTTCAAGCCTGGTTAGTCCTTGGATGGGAGACCACTAGGAAATTGAAATGTGTTTGAATATGAGTAGCTCCAGTTGGTAATTAGGCTGTTGATTTGAGCTCTGAGCTTGCAAATGGTGCATCACCGTTCGTCAGAGCATTTTGAGTTGTGCTCCTCTTGTCAGAAAACAGGACTTAAAAAGGTATATAAAGGTATTTAAAGACCTGTATTCTGACAGAAGAGCACAACTCAAAATGCACCGATGATGTTGTCTCAAATGGTGATGAAATTGGGCAATCAAATTGGCCAAGCTTGGTGCGAAAAACAATTGCCTAACCACTACGAAATCCCAGGGAGGTTAGATTGGCACATTGGGGTGGGTGGAGGTGGGAGGGGGATCCCATCCCGGGAAAAGGGAGCAATATGAGCCACCTGGATAGGAGTCCTGTTTCATCTCAGAAAGCTTTTTCCTTCTAAAATAGTCATTTTCACCTGATTTCAATTATTTTGGCCAGAAAGAGGTAAATGGAAGGAAAGAAAGGAGACTCCCAACAGGATTTAATTAATTTTATTTATTGATCTTATTTTATTGTTTTTATAAATAACTCAAAGTGGAGAACATACCTAAGAGAGAGGGGGGAGGGAGGGAGGGAGAGAGAGAAAGAGAGAGAGAGAGAGAGAGAGAGAGAGAGAGAGAGAGAGAGAGAGAGACTGGCCCCAAATCACTCAGCTGTTTTTCATGCCTATGGTGGAACTAGAACTCACTGTCTCCTGATGATTGGCCAAAATTCATTCAGGTGTTTTTTCATGCCTAAGGCAGGATTAGAACTCACCGTCTCCTGGTGATTGGCCCATAGTCACCGACCCGGCTTTCATGCCTAGAGCAGGACTAGAACTTACCGACTCCTGGTGATTGACCTAAAATCTCCCAGTCACCTTTCGTGCCAAGGGCAGGACTAGAACTCACAATGCTGTTGATTCTCTGTATCCATGCTGTATTCATTGGATCCTTCCACTTTCAATCACAGGATTAAAGGGACTAGTAAGCCCCTTAGCTGCTTTTTTTTAATTTTAAAGGCAAACCAGAGTCTTTAACCTCTCTCTACCTGTGTGACTACAGCCTGTCGTGATTCAAAGCTGAGCTAATGAAGTCTGGGAATTGAAACTCCTAGAAAAGCAAAGGAAGAGAGATTTCCTGATCTTGATTGCGGGGAAACAAGAAGGTCGCCCCCTCCACCCAGCTGTCAGTTACCAAGCTGGCACCAACTGGCATAGCAAACTGAACAGATGGTGAAAATCTGTCCCTGTAAACCACAAGTGTTTCACGCAAGTTGCAAAGTTGAAGGAGACTGCCTTCTTGTTAGCAAGTGTCTTCCTGGCATGCCGGGAAGCAGCTGTCCGAGGGAGCCATTAATAGCATTGGGATCAAAATAGGGACTCTTTAAAGACAGCTGCCCCCCAAATTAAGGGGCCGGGATTGCAGGATCTATTAAAACAAATACGAACACAATAGCAGAATTGGAAGGGACCTTGGAGGTCTTCTAGTCCAAACCCCTGCCTAGGCAGGAAACCCTATACCGTTTCAGACAAGTGGCTATCCAACATCTTCTTAAAGACTTCCAGTGTTGGGACATTCACAACTTCTGGAGGCAACTTCTGTTCCACTGATTCATTGTTCTCACTGTCAGGAAATTTCTCCTCAGTTCTAAGTTGCTTCTCTCCTTGATTAGTTTCCACCCATTGCTTCTTGTTCTACCCTCAGGTGCCTTGGAGAATAATTTGACTCCCTCTTCTTTGGGGCAACCCCTGAGATATTGGAAGACTGCTATCATGTCTCCCCTAGTCCTTCTTTCTATTAAACTAGACATACCCAGTTCCTGCAACCGTTCTTCATATGTTTTAGCCTCCAGTCCCCTAATCATCTTTGTTGCTCTTCTCTGCACTCTTTCTAGAGTCTCCACATCTTTTCTATATCGTGGCGACCAAAACTGAATGCAAATATTTCAAATGTGGCCTTACCAAGGCCGTATAAAGTGGTATTAACACTTCACGTGATCTTGAACATTTTAGTAATAATTCTACAATTTGTTCAATTGGTCTCTAGCTGTCCCCATTCCCTAAGCCTTGGCTAATGAATGCCCCAGGAGTTATCTAATACACATTTCATTTGCTGGAGGCCATCCCTAACTTTTAGCTGAGTCTGCAAGTTCTCTAACTACCCGTAATTGCTACAAGCTTTGCACATGCATACTTCCTGTGGATAAAAATTCTTTGTTCTTGCCAGACAGACCACACAGTTACAGTCTTCCTGATTTACTTTCAAGTGTGGGCTTTAGCAGCCAGCCCATCAAATACACACCAGGTGCCTGAATTTTGATCACAGGACCATGGAGATGTTGTGATGGTCGTAAGTGTGAGGACTGGTTGTAAGTCTCTGCCCCCCCCCTGTAATTTCTAATCATCGTTCCACGGATGGTTGTTAAATCAAGGACTACACTTATGCATAAGGCAGGACTGTGAAGTAGGGAAGAATGAAACTAAATAGCTATTGCGTGTGGTTGTTTAAAATCAGAATAGAGTTGGAAAGGACCTTGGAGGTCTTCTAGTCCAGCCCCCTGTTCAAGCAGGAGAGCCTATACCATTTCAGACAATGATTGTCCAGTCTCTTCTTAAAAGCCTCCAGTGATGAAGCACCCACAACTTCTGGAGGCAAGCTGTTCCACTGGTTAATTGTCCTCACTGTTAGGAAATTTCTCCTTAATTCCAGGTTGCTTCTCTCCTTGATTAATTTCCATCCATTGTTTCTTGGTCTGCCTTCAGGTGCTTTGGAAAATCATTTGACCCCCACTTCTTTGTGGCACCCCCTCAAATACTGGAATACTGCACTCTTGTCACCCCCTAGTCCAGGGGTGTCCAAACTTGGCAACTTTAAGACTTGTGGACTTCAACTCTCAGAATTCCCCAGTTGAAGTCCACAAGTCTTAAAGTTGCCAGGTTTGGGCACCCCTGGACTAGTCCTTCTCTTCCCTAGACTAGTCATACCCAGTTCCTGCAACCGTTCTTCCTATGTTTTAGTCTCCAGTCCTTTAATCATCCTCTGCACTTTTCCCAAAGTTTTAACATCTTTTTTGTAATGTGGTGACCAAAACTGAATGCAGTACTCCAGGTGTGGCCTTACTAAGGCTTTATAAAGCAGTACTACTACTTTACATGGTTTTTTAAAATTTGATAAATCATGATTAAACAGACAGTAGATTGTCTCATTTCTGCTTGAGGGACTGTAGTGATTTGAACATATCAAGAAAAAGAATGTTTAAAAACCAGTTATTTTTCAATCCCTGTTTTTCCAGAAAAGACACTCAGACCAAAGTACAAAAAAGTCAATAAACATTTATTTGATACAGCTGTGGGGTTTTCTTTTTCTTTTTTTAATACATACAGTACATAGATTTGTCCCATCAAGGGTTTCAGTGGCGCTGATATTAATATTTATTTATTACAGTACTCTAGCAGAGAATTTCCCCCTCCAATGATTACCAAAAAAGACAAATCATCACAAATCAGGAGTTTATAAGATAGTTTACATTTAAAACATTTTTTCTCTTTCTCTCTCACTCTCTCTCTCCTTTTTTTGCAAATAAACACTTCTTAATATATATTTATATTTATATATATATATTTATTTATATGATTACAAGTGATAGATTGAAAATCATTCTTTTTTTAAAAAAATTCTAAAATACACTTATGCATTAATTGGGGGAGAAACAGACAAGATAGTTGGAGATGCCCTGGAATCAATATCACACAGAAAGGAAGGAGGGAAGGAGATATTGATGAAGAAAGGGAAAGGAAGGAAGGAAAGAAGGAAGGAAGGAAAGAAAGAAATGAATATAGAATAACAGATTTGGAAGGGACCTTGGTGGTCTTCTAGTCCAACCCCCTGCTTAGGCAGGAAACCCTACACTACTTCAGACAAATGGTTATCCAACATAGGAAGGAAGGGAGGGAGGAGAAGAGAGAAAGGAAGTAAGTAAGTAGGTAGGAAGTTATTGATGAAGAAAAAGGAAGGAAGAAAGAATGATTTTAGGAAGGAAGCAGGAATTAGGAGATGAAGGAAGACTGATGAGGGGGGAAGGGGGAGAAAGGAAAGGAAGGGAAAAGAAAAGAAAAGAAGGAAATGGCAGGGAGGGAGGAATGAAGGAAGTAAGGAGGGAGGGAGGGCATGCCAATCTTGATAAGGCAGGCAGGAAAGAAGGAAGATAGCCGACATGTATTTGAATCAATATTGAGGGACTTTTACAACCCCCTGGCCAAGCAGGTTTGAATAAATGTTCTTGTACCAAAACCCAAATCCTGTTGAACTGTGCTATCCTCCCCCCCTCATCCCCCCCAGGACCCTTCTCACTCTATTACAGGCACCCCTCACCCTTATCTGATCCCAAGCTTTGAGTTCTTCATCAGAACCCTTAGAGCAGGGGTGTGAAACTCAAAGGCCGAGGGTTGCAGGAGGTCATCGCAGCCAGAAACGGAGCCCGTTTTCTCTGGCACATCGCTCGGGCCACCTCGGGTGCCCCTGACACGGGTGACGTCAAGCTGGCCACGCCCACCCCATCCATCCCGCCCACCCACCCCCGACGCGGCCCCTCAATGAAATCGAGCGTGACACCCCTGAATTAAGAGCATCCCAGAAGTGACATTGGGACTCTGTGGAGCAGAGCTGGAGAAACCTACAGGTAACACGGGAATTCGCTTCTCCGTCTTGAGTCTTTGCCCAGTGGTACTTAAAAAAAGACAAACCTCGGTGCCATCCTCTGCCTTCCGACCTGCCTTCGTCCCACGAAGGAGGTGGGGACTGTATGATTTCGCTTAGTGCTTCCCCATCTCAAAGTATGTGTGTGTGTCAGAGGTGGTATTCAGCTGACTCTCTCCGGTTCGGGAAAACCGATAGCGGCGGCTGTGGGAGGCTCCACCCAACCACCCCGACGTAATGCACAAGCACCGTGTGTGAGTGAACCGAGCATGCACGCTCACATTTGCAAACTGGTAGGGAAGGTAAATGAATCCCACCGCTGGTGTGTGTGTGTGTGTGTGTTGCGAGAACCAAACTCCACCAGTTCAGTTTGATTGACGCAAGAAACTTACGCTTTCGTACTCTGCACATTGCCCAAACGGATTTCTACCCTACAGACACGCCAACCCTGGGAAGAATTTGGCTGAAAGTCACCTAATTCCACCCAAAATCAGGGTTGCCCAACTAGATTCACAAGATCCACCCCAGTTCACAAGTTCCATAGAGAAGCTGATTGTCAAAATACCTTAAAACTTTCACATAGATACAAGAAGAGATTTCCATCATTCACTAAAGGATGTTTCTGTAGTATTAGACGTTGAAATGTCAGAATAAAAAGTGAGCAGCTACGGTCGTAACTTGAAAAAACTTAGCTTTTGACCTGTTTATGGTAAGGCTCCAGAAAGACACATCGTGTTTCTTCAGATTTCTTTATTGTTTCTAGACAGAATCTTGCCAAACTAAAACCTGCTACCACCCCATCAGGCCTGTACTCTGGGAAATATTAGGGAGGAGCCATCCTCACCCTCTTTCTCTCACACAAACTATCTGGACTGAGTTGTCTCTCGCTTCTCTGGAATGCAGTCTCTCCCTTCTGGGAATCCAGGGAAGGAAGGAAGGAAGGAAGGAAGGAAGGAAGGAAGGAAGGAAGGAAGGAAGGAAGGAAGGAAGGAAGGAAGGAAGGAGCTCCCAAAATCAAGAAAGACACAATGTGATTTTCCCTAGCAGATTTCTTTATTGTTCCTCACCCATAGACAGAATCTTGCCAAACTAAAGCATGCCAACATCCCCATAAAGTATTTACTCTGGGAACTATTAGGGAGGTGCCGTCTTCACCTTCCTTCTCTCACACAAACTATCTTGACTGTCTCTTGCTCCTCTGGAATGCAGCCCCACCCTCCTAGGAATTCAGACTACATTCCATCACATTTGTTTGCCTGCATGAGGTCTGTGTGTGTGTGTGTGTGTTTTATGATAAACATCTGCTGGAGAGTCACAGGGAGCTTAATCCATGTGACAAATTACTCATTACAATTTCCAACTCAAATTTAAAGAGTTTAATTCAAACAGAGCTTTGGAAACATCTTATAAAAATAGATCATTCTAAAGTTTCAGCTAGAATTCAATACTATTTTTTAAAAGACTCTACCTTGATTGATGATCACCATGCAAATTAATTCACTAACAGGACTGGGAATCACAACCACATACTGGGAAAAACAAGTTGTGCAAATGCACTTGCTCTAATAAGCTAAGAACAACCACAAGTGTCTTTACACAACTACTGTTTTAATAGAATAAATAGAATAGAATATGGGCCAAGTGTGATTGGAGACACAAGGAAATTCGTCTCTTTGTGACACGTTCAAAGGAATTTAACACTGACATGTGGTTACTCCTAACCAGCAATAAATCCATCCTCGCCGACAGGTTTTAATAATTGTTATTTCTGCAGGAATAAAATTGTGGACATATTGGTTTACCCCAAGCTGATAAAAATAATATAGCTATTCCTTTTTTTCAAATGTGTTGACTAAAGAAGGAGGACAATGGCATTCCGGAAACAGACATTTCCAATAATTCAGAAAAATAAAGCAATCACGTGAATGCCACAATAATAAAATGTGCTCGTGAATTCGTACTTTTTCCAGATTTGTACAATAGTCTGAACTGCCAGTTTTGGATTCCAAAGTCAATGCAGCACGAAAGGACGGCTCCTCCTGCAAATCCTTCAGCCTGAACTATCTTTAATTGCGCAGGAGGCAGTTATGCGACTCTGGAGGAAAATATAATGTTTCAGGGAGGTATTGGTGTTCCCTGGAGATCTCAAAGCAGCCTTTTCCCTTGGGACTTGGCACATCACACAACATTATGATGAGCCAAACACAAATAGGATAACGTTGGACACCACAGTAAGACTGTCAATGTTAGAATAGAATAACAGAGTTGGGAGGAACCTTGGAGGTCTTCCAGTCCAACCCCCTGCTTAGGCAGGAAACCTTACAACACTTCAGACAAATGGTTATCCAACATCTTCTTAAAGACTTCAAGGGTTGGAGCAGTTTGCAACTTCGGGAGGCAAAATCTCCAGTGATTAATTGTTCTGTCAGGAGATTTCTCCTCAGTTCTAAATTGCTTCTCTCCTTGATTAGTTTCCACCCGTTGTTTCTTGTTCTACCCTCAGGTGCCTTGGAGAATAGTTTGACTCCCTCTTCTTTGTGGCAGCCCCTGAGATATTGGAAGACCGCTATCATGTCTCCCTTGGTCCTTCTTTTTATTAAACTAGACATACCCAGTTCCTGCAACCGTTCTTCATCGTATGTTTTATCCTCCAGTCTCCTAATCCTCTTTGTTACTCTTCTCTGCACTCTTTCTAGAGTCTCCACATCGTGGAGACCAAAACTGGATGCAATATTCCAAGTGTGGTCTTCCCAAGGGATTTATAAAGTGGTATTAGGTTAATTTTGGAAGAAGTGGTAACTGAAGATGGAGAAGAACTGAAGGGAGGGTAAAATTCAGGGGTGAAATTCAGCAGGTTCTGGAGAAGCGGTAGTGGAAATTTTGAGTAATTCGGAAAACCGGCAAATACCACCTCTGGCTGGCCCCAGAGTGGGGAGTATCAGGCCTGCAGTCATATTTCTTTTTAGGATCTTTGGCCTGCCACACTCTCTATTATTCATTATGCTGTTTCATTAGTGTAGTAATTGGGAGGGGGAATAGAAAGGAGTAGAATTGTGGAATGTGTTGTTGTCATTCCTTTATAGAAGCCAAGGTCATCTTTTGTCTCCGCACCTCTGCACCTGATCGGAACCAGCTGGGTGGAGATGCCAGCGTGGCCGAAGAAGATTGGACCGTGTGATGGATTTATGGGTGTGGGGATATAAGATCATGAACTTTCAACTGGGTGGAATCCCAGGAAGCTTTTAGATTTGGGAATCCACAGATGTGCCAACATGTCTGTCTTATTAAATTGGAACTTTAAGGATAGTTTTGCCTTGGACTCCGATTTAATTCTGCATGATATTTGGAACGCTGACAGGGAGGGAATGGAGATTTTGCAATATCCTTCCCTTAGGAGTGTGGAGGGAAGGGGGATTTTGCAGTATCCTTCCCCTGCCATGCCCACCAAGCCATGCCCACGGAACCGGTAGTAAAAAAAAATTTGAATTTCACCACTGGTAAAATTGGTAAATTGAAAATGGCTCTACTAAAAGAGGAGCTGATGACGGAGGCGGAATGAAGAAACAGCAAGTAGCAAGCTCTTCGTAATTCCTCTCTGGACAAGAAAATGACTTGAGATCGCCCAAAAGTGCTCCAGGCACCATTCCTCACAAAACAGCAGCCCTCAGCAGTTTTAAAGCTCTGAGAGACAAAGGAATAGCAAATATTTTTGGCTCAAACAATGATTGGGGCCTTTAAAAAAGAAACTAAGTTTTCCTATTTTCTTTTCGGATCATTTTTGGAAATTGCTCACTGATTGTTTTTGGATTGACAGGTGTTACAGCACAGGCGAGATTCCTTCAACCCATAAAGTTTTAAATGCAAATTTAAGGGTTTAAAACAATAATCCTTTCGGGATAGACCGCAAAAGGGTGATTAAAAGATTGGTTTTTGGAAAGTTATAAATGAACCAAGCCTCCCATTGGACTTAAAAATAGAATAAAATTTTGGAATTAATTAGAAGAATTTTTTCCTGTGGGGAAAATGATTTCGGTTTGAATTCTGTAAGGTGGAAAGCAAAATCAAATGGGGGTGTCAGATTGGCTTTACAACCCAGTTACTTACTTAAACAATGGCAGTGATCCGCTTAACAAACTGTGACAAGAAAGGTTGCAAAATGGAGCAAAAATCCCTTAACAGCTGTCTCGCTTAGCAACGGAAATTTTGGGGCTCCATGGTGGTCAAGGATTACCTGCATATTTTTCCCTTGTACAAGTCACACACGGCCCAATCCAAGTGGTTAATTCCACAGGCAGCTGCTAAAAAGATGCTTACACATCTCCTTAAGAGGCAGGAGTTGCCATGGTATCTACACATCCGTAAATTACCCACTGGAGAATACGCCCATGCACCTTTGAGAACAGGCAAATTTCAGGCAAATTAGTCACAGGACCACAATTGTTATCAAGGTATTATCCGCTTGGACATGTTCCACTAAATGATTGTATTTCAGCCTTTGTCTCCATCTTGAAGCGGTGGATAATAGTTATTTTGGGCACAAAGCAAGACACAACTGTATCTGCTAGTTGTCTCATTCAAGAAGCAGAAGGACAACAGAGTTGGAAGGGACCTTAGAGGTCTTCTAGTCCAACCCCTATATCGTTTGAGACAAACAGTTGTCCAATCTCTTCTGAAAATCCTCCAGTGTTGGAATATCCGAGTGAAGTTTCTCTAACTTGGTGTCTTCATCTACAACCAGCACAAGGATGATGAGAGTGTAATTCAACATGTTTAGAGGACTGGGGAACATCTTATTACCACCTCCTTGAGCAGAGGGCTGGACTAGAAGACCTCCAAGGTCCCTTCCAACTCTTATTATTCTATGTTCTATGCTTTAGTTCAAGGGTCTCCAAACTTTAAGACTTATGGACTTCTGCGCCCAGAATTCCCCAGTCAGCTATGCTGGGGAATTGTACAACTAACCGTTCGCTAAAACAACCGGTTCCTTCATGATAATTTAAAATTAGAATAACAGAATTGGAAGGGACCTTGAAGGTCTTCTAGTCCAACCCCCTGCCTAGGCAGGAAACCGTACACCACTTCAGACAAATGGATATCCAACATCTTCTTAAAAACTTTCAGTGTTGGAGCATTTACAACTTCTGGAGGCAAGTTGTTCCACTGATTAATTGTTCTCATTCTTAGGAAGTTTCTCCTTAGTTCCAAGTTGCTTCTCTCCTTGATTAGTTTCCATCCATTGCTTCTTATCCTGCCTTCTTCAGGTGCTTTGGAGAATAAGTTGACTTATTCTTATAGGCAAACCCCCTGCCTAGGCAGGAAGCCCTATACCGTTCCAGACAAATGGCTATCCAACATCTTAAAGACTTCCAGTGTTGGGGCATTCACAACTTCTGGAGGCAACTTCTGTTCCACTGATTAATTGTCCTCACTGTCAGGAAATTTCTCCTCAGTTCTAGGTTGCTTCTCTCCTGGATTAGTTTCCACCCATTGCTTCTTGTTCTACCCTCAGGTGCTTTGGAGAATAGTTTGACTCCCTCTTCTTTGTGGCAACCCCTGAGGATATTTTATTCTAATATCCTTTCGCTTCCCTGCAGGCGTATGAAGAGTTCCTGCTTCCTCTCTGTGTGTTGGAGAACAAGAACAATTTTTGTGCTTTTCCAAGAATCATTCAAACCACAGGCAGTAAAAGCACAGAATGACCCGTGATGGATTTTTATGGCTAGGTGTTGTTGCAAAAAATATAAAAATAAATGAGGGCTAGAAATATCCCCGGTGTTTGCAACTTTCTAGGATCGGAGAGCGAAGCCTTTCCCAGCATTTCCCTTTGCCACATAGTGAAAAACAGGGACGTTTTAATGATTCAGGAAACAAAAATAATTTGGAATATTTGAAAAGAAACTATCATTGACTGCAATTATTTCCACCTTTAAAAAAAACACAAAGGACAATTTCAGCCTTGCTTTGGCTGCCAGAAAACCAGAGCGCCTCTTAGTTGCTGCTAAATAAAAGCTGTCAAATACACCTAGGAATCATTAGTGTGGATGAGGAAGAAGGGACCCACGCGGTCATCCAGTCCAACCCCCTACTCCACTGTTACACTGAAATGAGGTCTATCCAACTCTAGCCAATCAATGTAAACCTTTGCGAAGTTTGCAAGGCTCCTGCTGCCCACATTTTTTCTCTGCCCTTCTTGGTAGAAGCCATCATGACCAGAAACCCATATATGACTGACCCAGAACCTGGTGCTTGAACCCAAATTATATGTTGAAAACATCCTGTTCTTTGACGTATTTTGCCTCCAGAATTCTGCCTCCTTTTCTTGCCCTTATCAGCACAGCAATAAATGTGAAGATCCTCTACTTTCCTATCCATCCCTTCCCTCTTCTTTGATTCAGAGAAGACCTCTTTCAGACATTTGCTTTACATCCATCCCAGGAAGAAAGGAAGGAAGGAAGGAAGGAAGGAAGGAAGGAAGGAAGGAAGGAAGAAAGAAAGGAAGGAAGGAAGGAAGGAAGGAAGGAAGGAAGGAAGGAAGGAAGGAAGGAGGAAGAAAGAAAGAAAGAAAGAAAGAAAGAAAGAAAGAAAGGAAGGAAGGAAGGAAGGAAGGAAGGAAGGAAGGAAGGAAGGAAGGAAGGAAGGAAGGAAGAAAGAAAGGAAGGAAGGAAGGAAGAAGGAAGAAGAAAGAAAGAAGGAAAGAAAGAAGAAAGAATTAAAGAAGAAAAAAGAAAAAAGAGGGAGGAGAAAGAAAGGAAAAGAAAGGAATGGTGGAGGGAGGGAGGGAGGGAGGGAGGAAGGAAGAGGGAAAGGTGGGAGGGAGGGAAGGAGAAAGTAAAAAGAAAGAAAGAAAGAAAGAGGGAGGAATGGAGGGAGGGAGGAGAAAGGAAGGAAAATAAATGGCGGAGGGAGACAGGAAGGAAAAGGGAAGTGTGGGAGGGAGGGAGGGAGGAAAAAAGAAAGAAGAAAAAAGAAAGAAAAAAGGAAAGAAAGAAGAAAGAATTAAAGAAGAAAAACAAAAGAAGAAAGAAAAAAGAGGGAGGAGAAAGAAAGGAAAAGAAAGAAATGGGGAAGGGAGGGAGGGAGGGAGGAAGGAAGGAAAAAAGAAAGAAAAAAGAAAGAAAAAAAGAAGAAAGAAAGAGGGAGGGAGAAAGAAAGGAGGGAAGGAGGGAGGAAGGAAAAAAGAAGGGGAGGCGGAGAAGAAAAAGGCGTATGAGGGGGAGGAGAAGCATGGGAGAAAGGGAGGGAGGAAAGGGAGAGGAGGAGGAGGAGGATGTGGAGTAGGAAGGGAAGGCAGATGGAAACAGAGGAAGAAAAGGAAAAGGAGAATGAAGGGAAGAGGAGAGGGCTGAGGAGGAAAAAGAAGACACAAACATATTCAACATCAAAATCTTCACAGCCCTTCTGGGCTCTGATACAGTGGAACTGCCTGCTACTCCTTGAGTTTCAAAGAACAAAACGAGGTCCCTTTCCATAAAATACCATTACAGATAGTCCTCGACTTACAACAGTTCATTTAGTGACTATTCAAAGTTACGTCACTGAAAAAAAGTGATCTCTGATAGTTTATCACAATTATGACTACTGCAGCATCGCGGTGGTCACACGATTAAAAGTTGGATGCTTGGCAACTGGCATGTACTTATGACGGTTGCCGTGTTGGTCCCCTTTTGCGACCTCCTGCCAAGCAAAGTCAACGGGAGAAGCCAGATTCACTTAACAACCGTGTGCCTAACGGAACAACTGTGGCAAGACAGGCCGCAAAACGGGCAAAACTCACTTAACAAACATGTTGAGTTAGCAACCGAAATTTTGGGCTCCCTTGTGGTCGTAAGTCGAGGACTACCTGTACCCTTATTCAGGATTCAACAAGTTCAACTAAGTTCTTCGTTGACAGAAGGACAGAGTGGGAAGGGACCCTGGAGGTCTTCTAGTCCAACCCCCTGCTCAGGCAGGAAACCCTATGTCATTTCAGAGAAGTGGCTGTTGAGTCTCTTTTTAAATGCCTCCAGTGTTGAAGCACCCACAGTTTCTGGAGGCAAGGAGTTCCACTGATTTAATTGATCTCACTGTTAGGAAACTTCTTAGTTAACATGGCCAAATGGAGAACCTGATGATGTTACCTAGTTGGGTAATGAAATGTCTGCAAGAAAACAACCAAGCTCAGAGAGCACGCTGGGTCCTCAGTGGTGGTCCTCCTCCTCCTCCTCCTCCTCTTCCTCACTGCAAACCTCAATCCCTTCTAGCTCTGATGCTGTTACCTAGTTGGGTAATGAAATGTCTGCAGCTCCTCCTCTTCCTCTCACCCTACTCCAGTGATGGCTAACTTTTTTGTCCTCACATGCCGAAGCATTTCTGCCTGCCCACACCCATAATGCAATGCAGCCCACCCCCTACACATGCGCGCACGGCCCCCTGTGTATGTGCCCCCCCTCCCCCGCAGTGCATTTTGGGCCTAGCAGGCCTCCCTGAAGCCTCCTGGGACCAAAAATAGGGCACAGGAGACGGCGCCGAACCCATGCGCTCCCGTTGCGCATATGCACCTCATGCACGGCAAAGACCCAAAAGCCAACTGGCCGTCGGAAGGCACCCGCACATGCGCGGTGGACCTCAGCTAGGCGATGGCTCACGTGCCCATAGAGGCCTCCACGTGGCACCTGTGGTACGCGTGCCATAGTTTACCGTCACGGCCCTACTCCCTTCTAGCACTGATGATGTTACCTAGTTGAGTAATGAAACGTCTGCAAGAAAACCAGCAAGTTCAGAGAGGACCAATTACGGTCTTTTTCTTCTTTCTCCTCCGGTCTGCAAACCCCACTCCCTTCCAGCACTGATGATGTTACCTAGTTGGGTAATAAAACGTCTGCAAGAAAACAAGCAAGCTCAGAGAGCACTAAGGACCTCTCAACTGGAGGACCGTCCTTTATTTCACTGTTACACAAACACTAGGATTGGCATTGTTCCATTTTTGACCCAGACTGTCAAAACTGACCTTGAGAGTCTTGATGAGGGCATGGAAAGCTTATTGCAATGAAAATGGCTCTCCGTGCTACATCGGATGGAGTTCCAACAACTGCATCTCTCTTTTTAGACCAAGGGTTTCCAACCTTGGGCACTTTTAAGACTTGTGGACTTCAACTCCCAGAATTCCCCAGCCAGGACAGCTGAGAGTTGAAGTCTACCCATCTTAAAGTTGCCGAGTTTGAGAAACTCTGCTCTAGACTCTTCTTGAAAGCTGTGCAGGCTGGGGAATTCTGGGAGTTGAAGTCCACAGGTTGTCAACCCCAGCCTGACTGAGGCCATCTTGAGACTTCAATGCTGACACACCGGAGAAGGGGGCTAGGGAGGGAGGGGGGGAATAGAGAGAGTTGGACCGTTGTAGCTGAAACAAAATGCTTTCTCGGGGGAATCAAGGACAATCCTGCAGGTGCTTGGAAGGAGGGGTCTGGAGTCACCTAGCAACTGGACAGTAACCCGATTGGACCACGTGATGATTGTTTTGAGAGAGTGACAAACTTTTGACTTTTAATTAGGTGGAAATCGCGGGAATATTCAGAGCCGGTTTCCACCTGCCTGTGCCAATATGACTGGGGTGTCAAACTTGATTTCATTGAGGGCCGCAGCAGAGTTGTGTTTGACCTTGGAGAGGGTGGGGGATGGGGGAAGGGCGTGGCCAGCTCAATGTCACTCATGTACCAGGCATGTAGCGCTCTGCCAGTGAAAACAGGCTCCATTGTCAGCGGCCACGGCCTCCTGAAACCCTCTGCCAGCAAAAACGGTGCACGGGAGCTTCAATTTTGCTGGCAGAGATACTGCGGGCCGGTCCTTTGCTATTTCCAAGGCGGCTCCGTGGGCCAGATCTAAGCACCCTGCGGGCTGTATCCGGCTTGCGGGCCTTGAGTTTGACACCGCTGAGATATAACATATCCAATAAACCTATTCTTTTGAGGCAATTGCCTGCCTCGGGGTTTTGTTTGCTATGGGTATGTTACTCGGAAGCCTGACCCAAGTCTTAAAAGTATTCAAAGTTGGAGACCCCTCTTTCAGAGGGAAGCCACACTGGGGCCTAAGACTGGCTCTTAAAAAAAAGTGCAGTGGCATCATAACTACGGAAGCTCCTGTTAGTGGAAGCCGGACATAACCAGAAGTCGATTTTTGACACGGGAACATCTGCAGCAGTGGATTTTGCAGTATCCTTCCCCTGGAGTGGAGAGGGAATGGGGATTTTGCAGTATCCTTCCCCTGGAGTGGGGAGGGAATGGGGATTTTGCAGTATCCTTCCCCTGGAGTGGAGAGGGAATGGGGATTTTGCAGTATCCTTCCCCTGGAGTGGGGAGAGAATTGAGATTTTACAATATCCTTCCCCTGGAGTGGGGAGGGAATAGAGATTTTGCAGTATCCTTCCCCTGGAGGGGGGAGGGAATGGGGATTTTGCAGTATCCTTCCCCTGGAGTGGAGAGGGAATGGGGATTTTGCAGTATCCTTCCCCTGGAGTGGGGAGGGAATGGGGATTTTGCAGTATCCTTCCCCTGGAGTGGAGAGGGAATGGGGATTTTGCAGTATCCTTCCCCTGGAGTGGGGAGAGAATTGAGATTTTACAATATCCTTCCCCTGGAGTGGGGAGGGAATAGAGATTTTGCAGTATCCTTCCCCTGGAGGGGGGAGGGAATGGGGATTTTGAAGTATCCTTCCCCTGGAGTGGGGAGGGAATGGGGATTTTGCAGTATCCTTCCCCTGGAGTGGGGAGGGAATGGGGATTTTGCAGTATCCTTCCCCTGGGGTGGGGAGGGAATGGGGATTTTGCAGTATCCTTCCCCTGGAGTGGAGAGGGAATGGGGATTTTGCAGTATCCTTCCCCTGGAGTGGGGAGAGAATTGAGATTTTACAGTATCCTTCCCCTGGAGTGGGGAGGGAATAGAGATTTTGCAGTATCCTTCCCCTGGAGGGGGGAGGGAATGGGGATTTTGAAGTATCCTTCCCCTGGAGTGGGGAGGGAATGGGGATTTTGCAGTATCCTTCCCCTGGAGTGGGGAGGGAATGGGGATTTTGCAGTATCCTTCCTCTGGAGTGGGGAGGGAATGGGGATTTTGCAGTATCCTTCCCTGGAGTGGGAAGGGAATGGGGATTTTGCAGAATCCTTCCCCTGGAGTGGGGAGGGAATGGGGATTTTGCAGTATCCTTCCCTGGAGTGGGGAGGGAATGGGGATTTTGCAGTATCCTTCCCCTGGGGTGGGGAGGGAATGGGGATTTTGCAGTATCCTTCCCCTGGAGTGGAGAGGGAATGGGGATTTTGCAGTATCCTTCCCCTGGAGTGGGGAGAGAATTGAGATTTTACAGTATCCTTCCCCTGGAGTGGGGAGGGAATAGAGATTTTGCAGTATCCTTCCCCTGGAGGGGGGAGGGAATGGGGATTTTGAAGTATCCTTCCCCTGGAGTGGGGAGGGAATGGGGATTTTGCAGTATCCTTCCCCTGGAGTGGGGAGGGAATGGGGATTTTGCAGTATCCTTCCTCTGGAGTGGGGAGGGAATGGGGATTTTGCAGTATCCTTCCCCTGGGGTGGGGAGGGAATGGGGATTTTGAAGTATCCTTCCCCTGGAGGGGGGAGGGAATGGGGATTTTGAAGTATCCTTCCCCTGGAGTGGGGAGGGAATGGGGATTTTGCAGTATCCTTCCCCTGGAGGGGGGAGGGAATGGGGATTTTGCAGTATCCTTCCCCTGGAGTGGGGAGGGAATGGGGATTTTGCAGTATCCTTCCCCTGGAGTGGAGAGGGAATGGGGATTTTGCAGTATCCTTCCCCTGGAGTGGGGAGAGAATTGAGATTTTACAGTATCCTTCCCCTGGAGTGGGGAGGGAATAGAGATTTTGCAGTATCCTTCCCCTGGAGGGGGGAGGGAATGGGGATTTTGAAGTATCCTTCCCCTGGAGTGGGGAGGGAATGGGGATTTTGCAGTATCCTTCCCCTGGAGTGGGGAGGGAATGGGGATTTTGCAGTATCCTTCCTCTGGAGTGGGGAGGGAATGGGGATTTTGCAGTATCCTTCCCTGGAGTGGGAAGGGAATGGGGATTTTGCAGAATCCTTCCCCTGGAGTGGGGAGGGAATGGGGATTTTGCAGTATCCTTCCCTGGAGTGGGGAGGGAATGGGGATTTTGCAGAATCCTTCCCCTGGAGTGGGGAGAGAATGGGGATTTTGCAGAATCCTTCCCCTGGAGTGGGGAGGGAATGGAGATTTTGCAGTATCCTTCCCCTGCCACACCCACCATGCCACTCCCACACAACCAGTAGTAAAAGAAAATTGAATTTCACCACTGATGTGCAGGGATCAAATCACAGGATGAGTCTGTCACTCAGGACAGCCATCTTGCTTGCACTTGAGAGAATCTGGCCAGGGTGGATTTTTAGAGGGGCTTTTTGGCCAGCTGTTTTTGGCTTACAACCAACATGAACCCCACAAGCAGAAGATCCTTGCACCAAGACTTCTTTGCACCAGAGAAGTTCAGCACCGTTTGCTCGGTGCGCACACAGTGTCAGTGGAAAGTGCCCTCATGGCTCTGACCCACAGTCTATCTGGCTAAATTTCATTGAAGGTCATTGAAGGAGGTCTATATACAAAGCCAGGACTTCACGTGTACAAATACTCAACCAACACAGGGAGTCCTCAACTTACAACAATTAATTTAGTGACCGTTCAAAGTGCCAACAGGGCTGAAAAAAAGGGACTTAGGACCTCTTTTCAGTTACGACTCTTGCAGCCTCCCCGTGGTCATGTGGTAAAAATTCAGATGTTTGGCAAGTGGTTCGTATTTACGACGGTTGCAGTGTATGTGATCCGTTTTTGTGCCCTCCTAGTGAGCCAAGTCAAAGGGGGAATCCATACTCACTTAACAATGGTGTTACTAGCTTAGCTCAAAAGGTCAGGTGCTTGATGACTGACTCACAGTTATGACGGTTGCAATGTACCGGGTCACCTTTCGTGACCTTCTGGCGAAAGCCAGCTTCCCTTAACAACAACTTAACCGCTGCAGCAATTCGCTTCACAAAAGTGACAAACAAAGTGGTAAAATGGGACGAAACTCACTTAACACATTTCTCACTTAGTAACATGAATTTTGGCCTCCGTTGGGGCTGTAAGTTGAGGGCCACCTGTATTTGTAGCTCAGGGCCGAACTGTGAGGTCCTCAGTGCTCTCTGAGCTGGGTGGTTTTCTCACAGACGTTTCATGACCCAACTAGGTAACATCATCAGTGCTAGAAGCGAATGGGGTGTGGTCTTATTTTTATATATGAGTTGCACGTTGGTGAGAGTATTCTTGACGTGAACCTTGATTAGTCTGTTGCTTCCACTCAGACAGACAACCTAACAACAAACAACCGCCGCTGTTGCTTCTCCCAGCCCAGCATCCTTAAAATGTATTTATCTATTTATTCAATTTATAAAGCTGCCCATCTCGCAGACGTATTTGGGCAGAATTCCTAGTCAGGGTGCATTTGCCATCCCAGCTGAACTGAAGAGCACCAGGTTAATTGAATGATTTTCTTATTAAAGAGGTATACAATACAATACAATAGCAGAGTTGGAAGGGACCTTGGAGGTCTTCTAGTCCAACCCCCTGCTAAGGCAGGAAACCCTATACCGTTCCAGACAAATGGCTATCCAACATCTTCTTAAAGACTTCCAGTGTTGGGCCATTCACAACTTCTGGAGGCAATTTCTGTTCCACTGATTCATTCTTCTCACTGCCAGGAAGTTTCTCCTCAGTTCTAAGTTGCTTCTCTCCTTGATTAGTTTCCACCCATTGCTTCTTGTTCTACCCTCAGGTGCCTTGGAGAATAGTTTGACTCCCTCTTCTTTGTGGCAACCCCTGAGATATTGGAAGACTGCTATCGTGTCTCCCCTAGTCCTTGCCAGATCCCAAATGATTGTGGACACCACACACCTTTCCATTCAATGACCAGATTGGGACGTTTATATTCCTTCAATAACTTTTGGCAAGATGAAGTCAAGGCATGCCACGACCTCTCGCTAAGAGCTATCCAGAAGTTAACCCTGGTTGCCGTAGGTACCGTATTTTTCCGAGTATAAGATGCACCTTTCCCCACCCAAAAAAGACGGTGAAAATCTGGGTGCGTCTTGTACACTGAATACAGCATTTTTGCCCCCCAAAACTCCGCCTCCTTCACAAAAATGGAAGTGCAGAGGGTTTGGGAGACTTGCAAAGTGCTCCTGGGGGCTGGGAAGGGCAAAAATGAAAAACAGGCCATTTTTTGCTCGTTTTTGCCCCCCACCCAGCCCCCAGGAGCACTTTGCAGGCCTCACAAAAAACAGGGCGTGCAGAGGGTTTGGAAGACCTACAGAGTGCAAAAACCTTTTTTACCTCTTCAAAATCTTGGAAGGGACCTTGGGGGTCTTCTGGTCCAACCCCCTGGGGCTCAAGCAGAAAATCCAAACCATTTCAGACAAATGGTTGTCCAATCTCTTCTTAAAAATCTCCAGTGTTGAAGCACCCACAAGTTCTGGAGGACAAGTTAATTATTCTGTCAGGAAATTCCTCCTTAGTCCTAGGTTGCGTCTCTCCTTGATTAGTTTCCCTCCGTTGCTTCTTGTCCTCTGCCTTCATGTGCTTTGGAGAACAAGTTGACCCCTTCTTCTTTGGGGAAGCCCCTCAGATATTGGAAGACTGTTATCATGTAGTCCTTCATTTAATTAAACTAGACATACTCCAATCCTGCAATCATTCTTCACGTTTTAGCCTTTAGTCTCCTAATGACCGATGCTATATTTGCGTTCTAGCTCATCTTAAAACCCTTCCTGAAGACTGAATCCAAGCACCGCATAGCCCTGCCACCTAAAAGTTGTGTCGCGCACGTCAAAATAATTCTAAAGCCCTTACTAGGGGGAGTGACGCTACCATATGGAGATTCACATGACAGAAAGGCTAAGTGCCTGTAAGAACTAAGAATGGCGCAGTGGTTAGAATGCACTATTGCAGGCTGACTCTGCCCATTGCCAGGAGTTCGATCCTGACCGGCTCAAAGTTGACTCAGCCTTCCATCCTTCAAGGTCGGTCAAATGAGGAGCCAGATTGTTGGGGGGGGCAACAGGCTGACTCTGCAAACCGCTTAGAGAGGGCTGTAAAAGCACTGTGAAGCGGTACATAAGTCTAAGTGCTATTGCTATGAGCCACGGCGGCGCAGTGGTTAGATGCAGTACTGCAGGTTACTTCTGCTGACTGCAATTTGGCAGATCGAATCTCACCAGGCTCATGGTTGACTCAGCCTTCCATCTTTCCAAGGTGGGTAAAATCAGGACCCCAGATTGTTGGGGGGCAAGAGGCTGACTCTGTAAACCGCTTAGAGAGGGCTGTAAAACCACTGTGAAGCGGTATATAAGTCTAAGTGCTATTGCTATTGCTATAGGGACAGGAATGGCTTTGCAATGATTTGTGAAGTAAGGGCTAAATATTCTGTTTTTCTCCCCCATTTTTTTTAAATTTCCTCATATATTTATTTTTATATGATCCAAAGTTCCCAGTGTTGGCTGGTGTACATTTATTTATTTAGTTTTTAGATCCTGCCCAATACAGATGGTCTCTGGGCAGGATACGGGGGTTGAAAACAATGGAAAAAGGAGGGAAGTTTTATCTATAAAACTAGATGAAAGGAAAAAAAAAAGATATTATTGAAAAATGGTTGATTTTTCGGAGTAAATTGTCCAGAAAGGAAGTGGTTTGTCGTGCCCCAATTGGAATGCTTGGGTAAGTCCTCGGTTAACAACCGTCTGTTCAATGACCATTTGAAATGACAACAGCACTGAACGAGGGTCTCCACTGTTTCGTGAATCAAGCGTTTGGTAACCGGCGCCTAATTATGACATCACAGCACCTTGCAAAGTCAATGGGGAAGCCAGCAGGAAGTTGAAAATAGTAACCAGGTAACCATAGGACGACGGTAATATGACTATGTGGGATTCACTTAACAACGGCAACTGGAACAGTCGTTGTAAGACAGTGCATTTGCACGGCATCGCCCTTTATAACTGTGTTGTTTAGTAACGCATTTGTCAGTCCCAATTACAGATAGTCTTCAACTTACAACAGTTCACTGAGTGACCGTTCAAAGTTATGACAGCACTGAAAAAAGTAACTCATGATCGTTTTTCACACTTACGACTGTTGCAGCCTCCCCCTGTTCACGTGATCAAAATCTGGATGGTCAGCAACTGTTTCATATTTATGACAGTTGAAGTCTCCTGGGCAGCTTTCGCGACCTTCTGACAGACTTTCACACTTAATAACCATTGCCGCATCCCGGGATCACGTGTTCGACGGTTGGCAACTGACACGGACTTATGACCGTTGCAATGTCCCAAGGTCATGTGATCCCCTTTTGCGACCTTCTGACAAGCCAAGTCAATAGGGATGCCAGATTCACTTAACAACTGCGGGACTAACTTGTCAGCTGCAGTGATTCACTTAACAATGGTGGCGAGAAAGGCCGTAAAATGGGGCAAAGCTCATTTAATAAATGGGCTCACTTAACAAGAGAAATTTTGGGCTCCCTTGTGGTCATAAATCGAGGACTATCTGTAATTAACCCAAGGATTACTTGATTTTATAGTCAAGCTGTGGTTTTGCCTGGAGAAAAATTCTTCCCATTTTATCCAGCTCAAATATAAGACTCTTGCCACTTTGTGACTTGCAGGTAAATGCCTCAGGAAGTTAAATTTCATGCTTTAGGAAAAAATAGCAGAGAGCAAGTCTTTCTGAGAAATGCCAGCCAGCTTTTTTTCTAGAAATTCCTATGTCTACATTTTGAAGTCAGAGAGTGTGTACCAACAGTGGTATGTGTGAAAGGTAGATCAAATTAAAGGTAGGGCATTTAAGTGCTCCCTTTGCAAAGTTGGCATATTTGGAATAAATATGCGAACTGAAATTTTTATTCTCATTTGAAAGTCACAGGTTCTCAAACTTTTCCAAGCAGTTCGTTGTTGTTGTTGTTGTTGTTGTTTTTCTTTTTTTTAATGGGAGAAGACTACACAATAACAACGGCATTCCTGAAATAATGTACAAAGACGCACTCGTCATAACTGCAACAACAGAAGGATGCTAGGAAAAATGCAAAAGGTTCATGTTCGGAGAAATGTCCACTCAAGTGCATACCGATTTTAGTGCAAACTCGAAGGGGAGGGGAGGAAAAAATCTCAGCTTTAAAGACTCGGACAGATTTACACAAATGAAAAATATAGCAAAATGTCCAATTGCGTAAATTCACCCACCCCTGGCTTTGAATTAAATGCTAGGCCTTAATTGACAGTGAGGATCCAGGACATTGCATTAATGTAATATACATCTCAGCAACTTATAACAAATTCCACCATCCCACACCCCTGCGTTTCCAAGAAATACAGCAGGGGTTTGTGCGTGCGTGCGTATGTGTGTGTATGTGTATCCAAATTCGGCAACTTTAAGACTTGTGGACTTTAACTCCCAGAATTCCTCAGCCAGCCATGGAATTCTGGGAGTTGAAGTCCAGAGATCTTAAAATTACTAAGGTTGGGCACTTCTGCACTACGGGAAAATAACATTGAGATTAATTCATTCATTCATTAGACTGATTTTTCTCCTTGGGATATTTTTAAGGGCATTTTTTCCCTCACAAATACCTGCTTTTCGAAGCAGAACAAAATAATAATAATAATAAAAGAGTTTCACGGAAAGGTCCTAAATTTTCCACAATTAATCCTCTTTCTTTAAGAAAGCTTCCCCAAACATCTCTTTGCCAAAAGTTCCTTTCTCCAATATTGGTTTTCCCTAAACTTTTCAATTTTTCCAGCCTTTTTGTTATCCAAATTACAAGCAGGGGGCATCAGTCTTTTAGTTGGGCCTGGTTGGACCATGAAAACGAATAGACCAAAAATTCAAAATTCATCACCAACAATCCTCATCATAAACCCAAGCCCCCCTCCCCCACCAACGGTTCATTGTCAAACAATCTCAGATAATAATTCTTCTTCTTCTTAAACGCATTTCCTATCAAAATTATAAAAAGTAAGCTGGGTTTGCAACCACAACCACAATGTTTGTTGTGGTTCGCGGGACTCCCAAACACGCTCCCTTTCCCCCTAAACACACGACCGCTACGGGAAAAGCAATCCACAAAAAACAGAGAAGGAAGAAAACGCTTCGCGTGGTTTTCCCTATTGCACTTCACTCTTTCCTGCTTCTGCAGCATCTCTTTCGAAGAAACTGCACCCCCACCCGCTACCCCGCCTTTCGCCGTGGTACCCAACCGATCCGTGGACGTGGTCTGCCCAGGCAGGCTGGCATTATGTACAATCCAGGCGGGGTTTTCGGATGGAAGAATCGCGCCGGAAGGTCGAGTCCGTCTCCGAAAAATAAAATCCAATGTTTGTTTCCGCCTCTTAAAGTGGTTTGTCACTTTTTTGTTTTCTTTACAAAAAGGAAGGATTGAGCGGAACGGGAGGGGCTCGCCCAACGAAGGAGCATCCTGCTCACCCATCACCCTGTAAACTAATCTTTAAAGAGGGACTATTATTATTTTTTGACTATTTTTTTTTCCTGACCCCTCGGCTTATTTTTCTGGCATTTTATTAGCCCCGAATTTCGGGGCGTGGAAGGGATTGTTACCTCTATCTTTTTCATCCAGGATGCAGTTTGCCACCGGCCAAGACCCTGTGGCTTTCTTATGGTTAATATTTTCCAGGAGGCTTTCTGTGTCTTTGGGGAAAAATTCGGAAGGCCTCTCCTTCGGTTTCCGGCCTCGCTTCTTGCCGTCGGGACTAGTCTTTCGTTCTTCGTTGCTGGGCGATCTCTGTTCTTTACTTTTCTTTTTCTTCGAAGAATCAGTCGAGGTGTGGAACCAGTTCTGCGTTTCGGGGAGCAAAAGAAAGATTGGTGGGTGCGTGTTGCTGTCAGGCCTGGAAGCCATCTTTTGCATTGCGCCTTCAAGCCTGCCTGTTAGGAATGTAAGCTAACAGTTGGGTCAGCAATATATAAACCATGATGGTAGTACTGTAGCTTTAAGTACTGCTGTTAATAGGATTGGACGCTGTTACCTCAAGCAGCCATAAGAGGGAGCCAGAATGACTGTTAGCACTCTGTTTGTTAGATGCTGATCGGTGAATACTGCTTGATACTGTATCGTGAGTTACTGTTAGTTTTGCTACTGTTAGCGACTTTGTGCGCTGAACTGTGTATATGATACTGGACTGTGTTTGATGGATAACTGACTGACTGAACCGTGTATGACTTGGACTGTTTGATGAACTCGGAATACCTCTATTTTCCACATAAGTAAAATACTATTACTTTTACTATTCAGTGTTCCTGTATGCTGGTTTGTGCGTGTTCTTCCATACCACTCTCAATACGCTTCTCTGCACACTCGCTCTCCTAACTTGGTAGCAGAGGTCGATGGATCGAAACCATCCTCTGCTACCAAGTGTTAGGTAAGCAAGCTCCCCATTGGGAGAGAGAGTGTGCAGAGAAGCGTATTGAGAATGGTATGGAAGAACACGCACAAACCAGCATACAGGGACACTGATTAGTAAAAGTAATAGTATTTTGGGTCGTGTGCCATCTTCTCCACGATAGTAACGATTACAAACTAAACAGCTGTCTGTATACGGTATACTGCCACATTGAGTGCCGTGGGAAAACGGGAGGGGGGATTATGTGGCGTACGGGAGACATATAGTCTAAATAACATTCCTTTCTCAGAGAGGCAAGGACAGTTTGCCCTGCGCCTGGAGCCGTGTGACTGGGAGGCATAGAAAAATAATTGGAATACTAAATACATAACAAATAATAAAATGGAACTTTGACGAAACTCAAGCCTCGGAGTCTTCTTTCGTTAGGGGTCTTACTTGCAAACCTGACAGTCGCCTGCATTCCCACAAAGCTGGCTTAAGTTGTGTTTGCACAATACAAGCGGTTGTCGACTTACAGCAGTTCACTGTAACTTCGACTATTCAAAGTTACAACGGCCCTGACAAAAGTTACTTAGGATACGTTTTTCACACTTATGCTGCAGCATCTCCATGGTCACAGGATGAGCTAAGAGGGAGAGACTGGCCCAAAGCCATCCAGTTGGCTTTCGTGCCTAAAGGGGGACTAGAACTCACGGTCTCCTGTTCATTGGCCCAAAGTCACCTAGCCGGCTTTCGTGCCTAAGGTGGGAATAGAACTCACAGAGACCTGGTGATTGGCTCAAAGTCACGCAGCTGTCATTCATTCCTAATATGGCACTAGAACTCACTATCTCCTGGTGATTGGTCCAAAGTCACCCAGCCACCATTCCAGATTAAGACAGGACTAGAACTCCTGGTAATTGGTTCAAAGTCACCAAGCTGCCTTTCCTGACTAAGGCAGGACTAGAACTCACAGTCTCCTGCTTTCTTGCCAGGTGCTTTAGCCGCTAGAAGTAACTTTGCAGCAACGAGATAATACTTACCTCTGAGTGTGTCTTGATGATGTGGTATTTGACCCCACTTTCTGAGCTAAACTCCTTCTGACACAGAAGACAATGATATTTGCCCACCGAATGGCCTCCCTGTAAACCAAAGACCGGCCGTGTTTAATTTGGCAGAACCAACCTAAGAACTAAGGAGACATTTCTTGACAGTCAATTAACCAGTGGAACTACTTGTCTCCAGAAGCTGGGAATACTCCAACACTGGAGGTTTTTAAGAAGGGATCGGACACCCCTTTGCCTGAAATGATGTAGGGCATTGAGGGCTAACCTTTTTCGCTTTGCGTACCAAAATCGTGCGTGCATGCACCACAGCGCATGTGCACGTGCCCCACACCCATAATGCAATGTGCCCCGCCCCCCGCATGTGTGCACAACCCCCCTCTGCTCCCCCCAGCCCTCCGCACATGCACACGACCTCCTGGGCATGTGTGTGACCCAGTGGTGGGTTTCAAATTTTTTTAGAACCTCTTCTGTAGGTGTGGCCTGCTTTGTGGGAGTGGCTTGCCGGCCATGTGACTGGGTGGGAGTGGCTTGCCGCCCATGTGACCAGGTGGGAGTGGCTTGCCAGCCATGTGACTGGGTGGGCGTGGCCAACTTGTAAAATGTGGTGAAATTCACTTAACAACGCTCTTGCTTAGCTACCAAAATGTTGGCTCAGAAACTCTGGCATTTGAAGCACGCAAGTCTTAAAGCTGTCAAGTTACAAGACCCTTGCACCCCTAACCCTTTAGAAAAAAAAAAACCATGGGTGTTCAAACTTGACAGTTTTAAGACTTGTGGACTTCAACTCCCAGAATTCCTCCTCCAGTCATGTTGGCTCAGGAACTCTGGCATTGAAGTGTGCAAGTCTTAAAGCTCTCAAGTTACAAGACCCTTGCACCCCTAACCCTTTAGAAAAAAAAAACCAGGGGTGTTCAAACTTGACAGCTTTCAGACTTGTGGACTTCAACTCCCAGAATTCCTCCTCTCGCTCTTCATTTGATGATGTGCGGACGGGCGGGGGAAGGGAGCTGGTACCGGTTCTAAACAGCACGGTAGGTTTGTGGAACCTCTTCTAGAGAAGAGGATAGAACTGGCAGGAAGCCACCCCTGGTGTGACCCCACCACGCCCCATTTTGGGCCTAGCAGGCCTCCCTGAAGCCTCCTGGAACCAAAAACAGGCCATGCAGGGGGCACCACACACATATCCGCGCCCCGTTTTGGGTCTAGCTGGCCTCAGGAGGTATTTCTCCTACAGTCTGCGGAGGATTTGGCAGGCCAGCCTTTGCATACCAAAAAAGAAAATTGCAGTTCAAAGAAAGAGATTGACTACGGAGCTCCGTTACCTTATTACAGTTGGCCAGATGGGCTTTTAAGCCGGACACACTGCAGTAAATGGCTGCACAGCACTGGAAGAGAAAAGAGAGAGAGGCTGAGTGGGGACACGGGGAATCCTCCTCTCCCCCACCCTAAGCGTCCCTTCTACAAGCTGCAGCGAAAAGTACCACTAAAAGAAGAATATTTGTAGCTCAGGGTTGACACGAAAGGTCCCTGGGGCTCTCTCTGATCTTGATGGTTTTCCTGCAGATGTTTCATTACCCAAGGAGCTAGCAGCATCAGTGCTAGAAGGGAGTGAGGTTTGTGGAGAGGAGGAGGAGGGGGAGGAAGAGGAAGAAGAGGAGGAGGAGGAGCCAGTGGGGTCTCATTACCAAACTATGTAACATCATCAGTGCTAGAATAGAGTGGGGTTACGGAGGGGAGGACTATGGCTCCTTGGCACTCTGTGAGCTTGGGGGTTTTCCTGCAGATATTTTATTACCCAAGTAGGTAATATCATCAGTGCTAGAAGGAGTGAGATTTGCAGAATGGAGGAGGAGGAGAGGAAGAGGAGGAGGAGAATTGGGGGGTGGTCCTTGGTGCCCTCTGAGCTTGGTTGTTTTCTTGCTGACATTTCATTACCCAACTAGGTAATATCACTGCTAGAAGGAGTGAGATTTGCAGAAAGGAGGAGGGGGGGGGGGAGAAGGAGTCTGTGGGATCTCATTACCAAACTATGTAACATCATCAGTACTAGAAGAGAGTGGGGTTACGGAGGGGAGGACTGTGGTGTACTCAGTGCTCTCTGAGCTTGGTGGTTTCCTGCAGATGTTTCATTACCAAACTAGATAACATAATCAGTGCTAGAAGGGAGTGGGATTTGCAGAGAGGAGGAGGAGGAGGACTGTGGGGTCCTTGGTGGTCTCTGAACTTGCTGGTTTTCTTGTAGATGTTTCATCACCCAAACTGTTTTGACGTTACAACAGCACTGGAAAAAAAGTGACTTATGACTGTTTTTCATACTGACGACCGTTTCAGCCCGCTGCAAAATTCAGACGCTTGGCAACCGGCTCATATTTATGACGGTTGCAATGTCCCGGGGACATGTGATCCCTCCTGACAAGCAAAGTCAATGGGGAAGCCAGACTCACTTCACAACCGTGTCACTAACTTAACAACTGCAGTGATTCGCTTAACAAAGGTGGCAAGGAAAGTCAGAAAAAGGAGGAAAACTCACTTAACAATTGTCTCGCTTAGCCACAGAAATTTGGGGATCAATTGTAGTCGAGGATTACCTATCTAGTCAGACCTTGGTTTGGGACTTACCGTAATTTTTGGAGTATAAGATGCAAAGAGGGTGAAAATCTGGGTGCGTCTTATACACCGAATACAGCATTTTTGGCCTCCCAAAACCCTGCCCTGCCAATCCTGTTTTTCACAAAATTGGACACACAGAGGGTTTTGGGAGGCCTGCAAATTGCTCCTGGGGGCTGGAGAGGGCAAAAATGAGTGAAAAACGGGTCCATTTTTCTTAAAAATTGGGATGTTTTTGCCCTCCCAAGCCCCCAGGAACTCTCTGCACGCCCCGTTTTTTGCTCATTGTTTGCCGTCCCCAGCCCCTAGGAGCACTCTACAGGCCTCCCACACACTTTGCACGCCCCATTTTCGCAAAACCCGGGCCTGTTTTTCGCTCCCAAACCCCCCATGCATTGCATTTTTGCCTTCCCCAGCCGCCAGGAGCATTTTGCAGGCTTCTCAAACTCTCTGCATGTCCCTTTTTCACACAAAAAACGGGGTATGCAAAGAGTTTGGGAGGCCTGCAGAGTGCTCCTTGGGGGCCAGGGAGGGCAAAATCCTTTGAAAAAAATGTACCTCTTCAAAATCCTGGTGCGTCTTATACTCCTGTGCGCCTTATAGTCTGAAAAATATGGTAAATCTTCTTCAAATCCCACCCCAACACCAATGGGAACTAGAATCGAGGCCTTCTGGCCGTAAAGCACAAAGTACTCACGTCATTTGGGCAATTGATGTGTCCTTTTTCTTTGACTTCGTTCTTCCAGGCCTCCAGAAGCCGTGGGTTCAACTTGGGAAGTCCAGGCCGAGTGTAGTTTAGCTGCCAACATTCAGCAGTCACAACAGTCAGAAGGCTATTCACAAGTGCGCGGAAAAACACGGCTAATGTCGCCTCGGTTTTTTACCACCACTACTACCCCAGGCAGCCTCTGCAAGAGGTTCAACTGGTAGAGAGTGTTTAAGATATAAGATCACCTTTACCGGGATTTTTTTACTGCGGGCACAACTGGCACACATTAAACATGAAATTCTGTTGCCTGCTGTCAAGTTGTACACATACCTCACACCTGTACAGACATGCTATATGAGCCACGGTGGCACAGTGGCGGGTTCCGGATTCTTTTACTGCCGGTTCACTCAGGGACGCGCTTTATTTAACAACCACAAGATTCACTTAACAACCAAAGTTTCATGCAACTTAGGGAAAGCTGAGTTCCACCTGACTTGATCGCATAAATTTGGTCTAGGGCAGTCGTTCCCAACCTGTGGGTCAGGACCCCTTTGGGGGTCGAACGACCCTTTCACAGGGGTCGCCTAAGACCATCGGAAAACACATATTGCCACGATGTAGAAAAGATGTGGAGACTCTAGAAAGAGGGCAGAGAAGAGCAACAAAGATGATTAGGGAACTGGAGACTAAAACATATGAGGAACGGTTGCAGGAACTGGGTTTGTCTAGTTTAATGTCAAGAAGGACTAGGGGAGACATGGTAGCAGTCTTCCAATATCTCAGGGGTTGCCACAAAGAAGAGGGAGTCAAGCTGTTCTCCAAAGCACCTGAGGGTAGAACAAGAAGCAATGGATGGAAACTAATCAAGGAGAGAAGCAACTTAGAACTGAGGAGAAACTTCCTGACAGTTAGAACAATTAATCAGTGGAACAGAAGTTGCCTCTAGAAGTTGTGAATGCCCCAACACTGGAAGTCTTTAAGAAGATGTTGGATAGCCATTTGTCTGAAACAGTATAGGGTTTCCTGCCTAGGCAGGGGGTTGGACTAGAAGACCTCCAAGGTCCCTTCCAACTATTGTATTGCATTGTCTTGTATATTTTCGATGGTCTTAGGAACCGAGACACCAATTTTATGGTTGGGGGTCACCACAACATGAGGAACTGTATTAAAGGGTCACGGCATTGGAAAGGTTGAGAACCACTGGACTAGGGGTTACATCGCCAACCTAGAAAGTGGGAGATTCTGAGTTCAAGTCCCATTTTAGGCATGAAAGCCAGCTGGCCGAGTCTGGGCCAATTAATAGGGGACTGGGAATTCTAGTCCCGCTTTGGTCATGAAAGCCAGCTGGGCAACTTTGGGCCAATCACCAGCAGGCGCCGAGTTCTAGTACTGCCTTAGGCGTGAAAGCTGGCTGGGCAACTCTGAGCCAATCCTCAGGAGACGACGAGTTCTAATCTTGCATAAGGCACTAAAGCGAGTCGGGTGATTCTGGGCCAATCACCGGGAGACCATGAGTTCTAGTACCACCTTGGGCATGAAAGGCAACTGGGTGACTTTGAGCCAGTCCCATTCCCTGAGCTTAACCTACCTCACAGGGTTGTTGTTGTGGGGAAAATAGGAAGTTGTGTCGGATATGTTTGTCACCTTGGGTTATTTGTAAAAAAAATGATAAAAGGCGGTATGTGTGTGTGTGTGTTGGGGGGGTATATTACACACACAGACACACTCAAATGGATGGGTGGATGGATGGACAAGCATCTAGCACAGGGGTGCCCAAACTTGAGAACTTTAAGACTTGTGGACTTCAACTCCCAGAATTCCCCAGCCAGCCATGCTGGCTGGGGAATTCTGGGAATTGAAGTCCACAAGTCTCAAAGTTCTCAAGTTTGGACACCCCTGATCTAGCATGTTGCTCTGAGTTCAAGAGAAGCACAGTGTCTAAGACGCAAGATCAAGATCGGAGGAAGTTGAGTTTAAAGCTATCCCTATGGAAAACCACCCGTCAGATGGGTGCCTTTGGGCAATATTTCTCTCCCAGCCCACCTGACAGGGTTGTCGTGAGGATAAATGAAGAGACATCCCACGGAAGCCATCTTGGGAGGAAAAGACAGGACGTAAATCTTAACCGATAAATAGAAAGCACGCCACGATCCTCCTCAAGCCAAGCCTTCGACCCCAAACACCCCAATTCTCTGATTCACCACCCCCACCCCCACTCTCCGCCATCTTTGAGAAATTCCCAGGTGCCCCAGTTGCTCACTTGCTTTGTTTCGGGGACCAGATCGTCCTTCATCCGCCGCTTGGTCCAGTCCTTGGCCAACTCATCCTCCGCTATTTCCTGCAAGTGGAAGACGGCGACTTGGGCAGAGGTTCGACGGATGCGGCCG
>NW_028113499.1:0-43925 GCF_964273705.1 Natrix helvetica
GGACAGGGATGAAGATTGAATGCATCCATAAAGAGGTCAACAGAGAAGGTGTGTTCCTTCTTGGGAAAGAGGCTGTAAAACTGAAATGAGAAAGAATGCAATGCAACTGAGGATGGAGATTTGAGCTAGAGGAACTTCCTGTCCATCAAGCTATCAGCCAATGAAACAGACTGTGCAATAGCAATAGCACTTAGCAATAGCACTTAGACTTATATACTGCTTCAAAGTGTTTTACAACCCTCTCTAAGTGGTTTACAGAGTTAGCCTATTGCCCCCAACAATCTGGGTCCTCATTTTTACCAACCTCGGAAGGATGGAAGGCTGAGTCAACCTTGAGCCGGTCAGAACCGAACACCTGGAGTGAGCAATGAGTTAGCCTGCAGTACCTGCATTCTAACCACTGCGATCCCCCCCAGCTCTTGATAGAATGGGAGAATGACCTTGGGAGATGAGAGAAGGCAGAGAGATCAGATAAAAGAAGGACGAACCTGAAGCTGAGTAATGGACAGAGAAAGAAATGTAGAGAGGATCCACCCTAACCAATCAGATGATAAAAAGAGACAGCAGGTGAGTTGTACTTTCAAACCTGCAAGGTTGGTATCAGTCTCTCAAGTTCAGCAGACCAAACAACAAACACAATAAGATCAGTTAATTGTAAGGCCACATTAATAGAGTCTTGCAAGCCTGAAAGTTATCCGGTCACGTCTTTTTAGCAGTTGATCAATTATGGCAGGTCCCTTCCACGTTTCTTTCTCTGCTCATTACTTCATTTTGAGCTCCTTAGGCAGAATCTCTTTTGTCTGTTTTCCAAGGTCATTCTCACATTCCATTACAAGCCGCCACATGAAATGATGAGTTCTCTTTTACTGGAAATCTCAAAGCAGAGGCCGTCTGCTGATCCAGATGATTCTACATTGAGACATCACTGAGACAGGCTGGGTTAAGAATTCAGGAGTGATCCAAGCAAGCATCCACGTTTGAAGGAGAACCAGAATTTGGCTTCTTAGTCTGTGTCCTTCCCCAGTACTCCAGAATGGCTCTGGGACTCTGTGTCAACTTCAAAGGGAGATTTTGCTGATTGCAGCCATTCTCACTTTTCAGCTGCCACAGAGTCAGGGGGGGGAGGGATGTCATTTCCAGAAAGCAACAAGAAATCGTCCCCTGGGAACCGAGGTCATCTAACCAGATGTTCTACTAAGACTCGGACAGTTTTCCAAAACAACAATTGGACATTTAATTGGACAACATGACCTGCAATTATGGGGCGGGAGAGAGATTCTATTCTTTATTATTATTGTTGTTGTTGTTGTTGCTGCTGTTGTTGTTATATTTTTATTTACAAACATACAAAATACACACACACAAAACTTAGATGTACACTACATTTACACAATACAGTACAAACAGGAACTTCCTATTCTTTCTAATAGCAATTTCAAATTGATACAATTATCCTTACGTTATTTCCTCTTCTAATATATTTCAATTGCGTTTCACCATTTTTAACCCTCTTCTTTTACTCATCTATCTGCTATATTGGGTGATTTTACCTCTAATAAATTTAAATTCTCTTGAGTACATATATATAGATGGCAGGTGAGATCTTGCCGAAACATTGCAAAGACAATCTCAATCTTACACGGGAAAAGACTGTCAGGGAAAAAAATCGCCTGATATCTGAGATCAATGGACCGTGGCTGATTCCCTTCCGCATATCTTTTGAGATATTGAGAAAAATAAAAGTCTTTAAGTATATTCTAATTAATAAACAAACTTTAATAATAAAATAAAAAAGTAAATGAAACAGAAATAACTAATGGTTACATTTTGATAATGAAAGCTACGTCTGCCAAGTTGGCAGCCGAACAAAAAAAGAAAGGAATTTTGGAATGTGTAACGCGTGCGCAATAAATCACTTTCAGATAACATTTTGTTTTATGACCTGCGCAATAAAGCTTTCTTAGTTTAACTCTTGAGTGTCAATTCATTCAGTTCAGGCCTAGCAAACTCTTTAACATCGTGACAAAGACCAGCATACAACAAAACCAGCATACCTACACCCGTGAAAATCTACGAAAACAAATATATATATGTGTGTGTGTGTGTTTGTGTTTGTGTATGCACGCACGCGCACGCACATGTTAATTTTCCTTAACTTCTATTTTTGGGCTTTGTTGTCTTCCTTCAATGCTCCTTGTTTCTTTCCTCCATCCACCTATACCATTTTTCCTATATCTGGTAATATTCTGTTTCTTCTTTTCCCTGGATTTCTTTTGTTAATTTGTCCATTTCGGGACAGTCCATAACCTTTCTTATTATTTCATCTATGCTTGGTATCAATTTATTTTTTCATTTCTGAGCGAAGGCAATACACGTAATTATGTGTAATATTAAATACTGGATTTCTTTTTTAAATTTTGCAGTCATTATTCCTAGTAAAAAAACTTCTGGTTTCCAATCAATTTTGACTCCTGTTATTGACTCTAGCCAATTTTTAATCCTTTTCCAATACTTTTTAGCCTCCTCACATGTCCACCATACGTGATAATATGTTCAGTGTGTTAATTCACATTTCCAACATTTTGGTGAAATATTTGCTGAAATTTTTGCTAGCCTTACTGATGTTAGGTGCCATCTGTAAAACATTTTGTACTGGTTTTCCTTGTATGCAAGGAAATAGTGCATTTTTAAATTTGTCCCCCAAAATTTTTCCCATTTATGTAATTCAATATTGTAGCCAAAGTTCTGTGCTCATTTTACCATTTGTTCTTTCACAATTTCTTCTTCCATTTTATACTTCAGAAGAAATTTATATATTTTCCCTATTATCTATCTTTCTGAGTTTTGGATTATTTTATCTAATTCGTGTGGTTAAATTTGGATGCCGTATAATTTAGTATCGTTATTTTGTTTAGTTTTGATTTGCAAGTAGATTAGCCAGACAACTTTCATATTTTGTTCTGCCAATTCTTCTATTGTTTTTAAATTTCCTTGTCCATTAATTAAGTCTCTGTATCTTAACACTTTATTCATATCTGTAAAATTTGGGTGCGTCATCCTTTCTGTCGGGGATAGCCAATTTGGGATTTTCACAGTGGTTTTTTTAAAATTTTGAGCCAGTTTTGCAAAAACGCATTTCTAATTAGATGTTTTTGAAAGTATTTGTGTGTTTTATTTTTATCATCCCATAGGAACGTGTGCCAACCTGCTTGCAGATCATGGCCTTCTAAGGTCAAGATTCTTTTATTCTTTAACTCTATCTAGTCCTTCACCCATTTTGTTGTTACTGCTAAGGCCTATAGCTCCCAGTTTGGTAATGCTAAGCCTCCTCTCTCCTTGCTATCTTGCATTGACTTTAGTTTAATCCTCGCTTTTCATCCTTGCCATATAAACCTAGCAGTTAGTTTGTTTAATTCCTGAAAAAAAGTTTTACCTGGATTAATAGGTGCGGTTTGCAACAACAAAAAATTATTGGTAAAATATTCATTTTAACTGTGGCTATAAGTTCCATTAGTGATAGCTGAATATTTTTCCAACTTTCTAAATTTTTCTTTATTTGTGTCACTAGTATATCATCTTTAATTGTAGAACATTTTGCCGACACCCAGATCCTAAAGTATTTCACTTTCTTAGTTATTTGCATTTTAGTCACTAATTCCAATTTCTCTTCTTGCTTTTTTGTCATATTCTTAGTTATCATTTTTGTTTTGCTTTTATTAATTTTTAATCCTGCCATTTCACCATATTCTTCTATTTTTTGAATTAATTTCGGAGTAGATTCTAGTGGATCTTCTAAAACAAATACTAAGTCATCGGCATAGGCTTGGTCTTATATTCTTCATTTATAAATCTTAAACTTTTATTCCTTGGTCCTTTCCAGAGTTAGTATAAACAGGAAAGGAGAGAAATGGCATCCATGTCCAACTCTCTTTTTTATTTTGATCTTCTCTGTTAATTCTCCGTTCATCAGAACTTTGGCTGTCTGGGTGTTATATACCCTGTTTCCCTGAAAATAAGGCCTCCCCAGATAATAAGCCCAATTGGGCTTTTGAGCGCATGCGCTAAAATAAACCCTCCCCTGAAAATAAGCCCTCCACAAAAATATTGCAACATAGCAGCAGCCATGAGGTGACCATGCCCGCCGCCTCCTGCACCTCAAAAATAATAAGACCTCCCCAAAAATAAGGCCAAGCCCTGATTTCAGGGGTCAAAAGAAAATAAGACCCTGTCTTATTTTCGGGGAAACACGGTAGTTTTTCTATCATTTTTGTAATTTTTTCTCTGAATTTCATCCTATCTAATTGCGTTGTTATAAATTTCCAAATTACATTGTCAAATGCTTTTTGTGCATCAAAGAAAACCAGTACCAATTGCTTTTCTGGATGCGCCTCATGATATTCTATTATATCTAGGATGACTCTCGTATTATTTTTAATGTGTCTGTGAGGTAAAAATCCATTTTGGTCTGGATGTATTCGTTCATTTAGAACTTGTTTAATTCTTCCTGCCATAATCGCTGCAAATATTTTATAATCGGAATTCAATAGTGAAATTGACTTCTTCTTTCGGGATTAGCAGTATTATTGCTTCCGTCCATGATTCAGGCATCTTGGCTTTTGCTAAGACTTTGTTGAACATTTCCACTCCTAATTCTTCCAGTATTATTTGATTATATTTGCATAGCTCCACCGGGATTCTGTCTGGTCGTGGGGTTTTATTATTTTTCTGGTTTTTCAGGACTAATTCTACTTCGACTATTGTTTTGGCCTGTTTATCGTCTCCCATTGTTCTTTTGAGATTGGAATTATCTTTTCTGGGTTTAAATATTGTTTTATCTTAGTTTCTCCATACTATCTTGCGCATATAGTCTTGTGAAGTATTTTTGAATAATATGCTTCTTTTCTTCTGATTTATGTTGAATATTTTCCTCGTCATCTTTTAATTGATATATCATTCTTTTTTCTCTTTCATTTTTCAATCTGTATGCCAGCCATCGTTGAGGTTTGTTGGCTTGTTCAAAGTAATTTTGTTTGGCTGCTTTAATTTTCTGTGCTAATTCTTTTTGAGTTATTAAGTTAATTTTATGTTTTATCATCTCTTTTTTCTTTTTTAATTTTATTCTTTGGGTCTTTCTGTAATTCAGCTTCGGCTTCCCTCAGTACTTTTTGCATACGTTCTTGTTGCTCTTTTTGTTTTCTGATTTTTCTCGCAATGTAGGCGATCATGAGGCCTCTTATGTATGCTTTCATGGTATCCCAGAGATCTTGAATTGAGGTGTCTTCTTTTTTATTTACTCTAAAAAATAGTTTTAATTATTTCTCTAGCATTTGGGTGTATTCTATTTCGTTTACAATATTTGGGTTCATCACCCATCTTTTTCTTCTTTTTTGGCCTTTCCATTTTAATTTTATTGGGTTATGATCTGCCCACTCATTTATTTCAATTTCGATTTCCTCTTATTGATTACATAGTCCAGATGATTTCCAGGCCATGTCAATTCTCGATAAGGACTGGTGGGGGTTCAAATAAAAGGTACTTTACTTACTTACTTTACTTTATTTAGATTTCTAGACCGCCCCCTCTCCCGAAAGGGACTCGAAAGGTATATTACTTTCTTGTTTTGTGCCTTTCTCTCCAAATATCATGTAGTTTATATTCTATTGCCATCTCAAAAAAGGATTTAGGTAACATATTTTTTTGTCTTATTATTTCTTTTACTTTCATAGTCCATCTTTTTATCCACTATTGCGTTATAATCCCCAATTAAGCAAATATTTCTATATTCTAATTCATTTATTTTGTTGTGTACTTTCCTGTAGAATTCCTCTTGTTTATGATTTGGTGCATATATCACTATTAATAATATCGGTTTTTCTGTTGTCTCTAATTCAATCATTAGTGTCCTGCCTTCTTCATAGACTGTTTTGGAGTTTATTTTTTTCTTTATATAGGTTGCTATCCTGTTGTGGGCCACAGGAGCTGTTGGAGCTGCAACCAGACTCCGACAGTGAGGGGCCTTATGAGTCAGCTCTGGAAGATGTGGAGGAACCTGGACAGGGTTACAACTCCGAGCAGGGATCAGAGAGGCTGGTTGGCCACCAGGAGGTGCCTGAGGCATGGAGCAGTGATGAAAGCCAAAGGGAGTGTGCTCCTGACGTCATGCCTTGGAGCAGTGGGGAGGAGACAAGGGAGTGGTTCCTGGATGCTCGGCAACGGAGAGCTGATAGACGCAGAGGACAGCTATGCAGTTACAGGAAATAATTGGACTCAGGTGATCGTAATTAGGCTCCTCTCAAGACTATTTAAGGAAGGACTTTCTGGAAACTGTTTTGCAGGAATCAACATATTTACTAGAGCTGGAGACGCTATCAAGTCTGTGTCCTATCTCGGCAGGCTGGATTGCTGCCAAGGTCTTGTCTGTATTGGATTGCTGCCAAGGTTTAGTCTGTGTGTTTATAAATCATATTGCAGAGTCCTTGTCTCGGAGTGCTTTGTTATACGCAGAGGGGGGTCAGAACATTATCCCTATGGCAAAATTTCTGGACTGTGATATTGCTTTGTCCTTCTATTTTTCCTACATTTTCGTCCCCTAAAATTAATTTATGGACAATTTTCTTTGCTTCTCCTTCCCTGGAGTCCTCCCCTAGCTTCTTACATTTAGTTGTGACTGCTATCTTTTGGTGTAAATTGTAAATAAACGGCTGGAAGTGATCCTATTCGAAGTACATCTCTATGGACAAGTAAATCTTGGGATGAAACCAGCAGGAGCCAGGACATATCTGGACCCCAAATGAAATGCAGTCAGAACTCACCTTCTCAGGAGTGAACTCAGCTTCAGGTTTCAAGAGATAGACATTCTCGTCAACGGCATGGATGGCACAGACGTAATCGGCATAGGCTAAAAGATGGAGTTGGGTTTCCCCTCCAGACAGACCTTCTTGATCAGAGAACCACAGTTTGGCCTGTAAACATAAACCAGGTCTTTGAAAAAGCCACTTCCTCTCGGTGTGGAATGAATGGAAGGAGAAATGAATGGGATGAAGTGATCCTTATTGTCATGCATATTGTAACCTTGAGTTGCCCTCTGTGACTAACCTCAAGCCACAGTTTGACAGGCTCAATGGAACTATTGGCTGACACCCCCCCCCCAAAATAGGCTTAAGGTGACTTCCGGTTTGGCGTCGTTGCGATACAATTGTAGGGACCGGGGCTCCGCTACCCTAGGCTGAACTCTCTTCATTGGGGGCCCCTTAAAGGGCTAAAGTCACCTTGGAGGGGTGACAAAGAAAGGAGCGACATCTTGTAGATCGCAGAGAGTCACAACTATCCTGCTTGATCTGAGGCTTATCCTCCCATCCAACAATGAAGAAGAGATATTGATTGATATTACCGTGTTTCCCTGAAAATACGACAGGGTCTTATATTTTTTTGACCCACGAAATATGGCCTTGGGCTTATTAAAGGGGGGGGGGCATATTGTTTTTGGGTTGCCAGGCGGCTGCTCCCTCGCTACTGGGCTCCCGAAGAGCCAGGCACAGCCTCAGGGTCGAATGGCTGTGTTGCGCTGTCGCAGCAGCAAAACAGCAGCCATGAGGTGGCCACACTTGCTCAGCGCCTTCGGAATGCCCCTAGGTGAGTGAATGGGGCTCTGCATGGCTGGAGATGGGGGTTGTGCGATTCACAGGCTCACAATGCCCTTGGCTAACTCTACAGTACCTGCAGAGCGAGGGCATCTCCGCTGCTGGAGCCGCGCGCTGCTTGGTTTTTTTTTTTTTTCAGCTTTCAAAGCACGGATACTGCTAGGTCAGCAAGCGGTGCTCTGCCTGGCCAGAGGGGGGAATTGTCCAGGGGGCTTATTTTCGGGGGTGGGCTTATATTTTTGCCCACGCAAAAAATGTGGCAAGGCTTTACTTTCAGGACAAGTCGTATTTTCGGGGAAACACGGTAATATTTTTTAATTGAGATATTGAAACAGACAAGAGATGAAGGCTAGAAATAGAGTATCTACCAATATAAGATTTGTGATATTAAGATATAGAATAGAGGTGAAATTAGAAAGGGAGGAAAGATAATTATGCATATTTCTATACAATATGTTACAATTAGTAGGTAGATGAAAGGACCAGAAGTTGAAAGATGATTGTATTATGTACAATGTTATTATAATGATGTGAGTAGGATTAATGTAATGAAGGCTATCAAAATTGTTAAAAAGAAAAAAGGCTTAAGGTTAGCTGATGTTTGAGGTTTTCTTTCCATTGCAATTTAGTTATGACCCACTGAGATACCGGTATTCAGGGGAACAGGTCTGGCTAGGACATAACTGATAACATCAACCTGGACCAGCAGATAGAAAAAGGGTAATTCAAGAGCTTTTTTTCTCAAGGGATCAGGAGGAAAGAAGGTTTTGTGGATATTAGCATCAATAAAGCGGAGGAGCATCAGCTTAGAGAAGACATGTTCTGGATCATTAAGATTCTGCTATCTTTAACAGCACAACAAAAAATACACAATGTTACCCTGTCGGGGAAGCACTCTTCTACGGTGAAGTCTCTCAAGTCAGCAATGAGTTCTCCACTGGGCAAAACGGCGTAGACGAGCCACTGGATGTTGAAGGCATATCTGACATCTATCCAATGTTTCAAAAGGAACTCCCCTTTGGTCTCTAAAGGATGAAAGCCCCGGGTGGAGGAAAGAGAGAGATCGAAAGAGACATATAATTTTCATCAGGTAGACAGACAGACAGACAGACAGACAGACAGACAGACAGACAGGGACAGACAGATATATACGATGACAGATATAGGCAGAGATGGATGGTTGAATAGAGATAGAGTGATAGATAGATGATAGATGATAGATAGGTAGGAAGGAAGGAAGGTAGGTAGGTAGATAGGTAGGCAAGCAGGCAGGCAGGCAGGCAGACATATATGATGACAGATATAGACAGAGATGGATGGATGAATAGAGATAGATAGATAGATAGATAGATAGATAGATAGATAGATGATAGGTAGGTAGGTTAGTAGGTAGATGGAATAAGTTCCAGTTGGAATACATCAGACTTCACCAGGATGACCACTACAGGCTGGGAAATGTGAATCAAAAATGGATGATTGAAGAACCAGGAGCTGAAGGACTTCAGCTGCTGTCTTCTTCTCAGTTGTGAGGGCTTGCCTTCTCCTCCACAATAAATGTTAGGTTTATAGAGGAAATGATCAAGTTGGTGGTCCTTCTTGTTTTGGGGATCTACGAAGCAGCAGGTGAATCTCCCTCCAGTAACATCTCCCACTGCACAGGAGGGCAAAGGACATAAAACAGGCCCTCTGGCACATGCCACAGAGTCCTTCAACCCTTTGCCATCCTAAAAACCCCAAATGCTGCCTCAGACCCATGAGTCAGTGCTGTTAGTAGTGCCTTCCCATGACTCTCCAAGGTTTCTGCAACTCTGGGTTGAACTTTGGAGCTTTGGGTATCAGGTGATTGGGAACTGCATCCCATTCTCTATCTTTCATTCTTTCACCTTGCATGTTTTGGTTATCCTTGAAAACAAAGTCACATCCAGCATGCCAGCCTGCTGACTACAAGAGACTGAGCCCCTAATCCTCTTTGTGAGTCTCTGAGAAGGGCCTGTCCCAGAGGAAACGGAGCATAGGCATCTGAGCAGCCTTCTACCGTAGTTGAAAAGAGACATCACTGTGATGCCCAGCAAAAACTCAGGGTGAAGGAAACGGCTGCAGAGATTTGGGAGAAACGGCCTGTTCCTACTGCTTGAGACCATCCCTTTCCTCTACCCAATGGCAGGGCTGGCTGTGTGTAGCCACCTCCCTTGCCCTGCCAGTGTGAAATCGGGTATAGTGAACCCAGCTGTGAGTGGGAAAAGGAAGAGAGGTTTTTCAGACATGCAGGGGGCACCCAGTATTTAGCAAGAGAGAACTGGAACCACAGGTGGGATTCAGCCGATTCGGACCGGTTTGAGCGAACCAGTTTTTAAGTGGGTTGAATCCCACCACTGACTGGAGCCCAATAGATGGAGACACCCCGGGAACTTCTGGGAAGCTTTTTGTCAAGCAGGAGGGGGGAGTGTCATTTGGAGGGAGAACATTTACCTGTTCCCTGTTTCACTGGCTGCCTGTGTCTCCATGTTTGTACGATGTTCTCCTTAGACTTGATCTGTGTGGAAAGAAGAAACTCCTGTTAGATATGCAAGGGCTTGGAGAAATTGATTGATTGATTAATTGATTGATATTGATTGATTGATTGATTGATTTTCAACTCTAACCACTGGCTGTCATGCTAGATATATGAACCCCTAGAATTTCAGAGCTGCAATTGTCTAGTTTAACCTTTTGAGAAGTGTGCAAGATTAAAAGAATAGAATAATAATTCACCCATGGTGTTGATCAGGAATCTGGTGGATTTGATGATTGCCTGAAGGGAATGTATGTTGAGGTGGCAAGGCTAGAATCCAGACCTATGCAGGCCTTCGTGGCCATGGAAAATCCCAAAGGAAATGACTAGCCTGTGGATTAGGCTTGTGACCAAAACCACGGAAGGCGTACTTGATTATTTTTATAATTTTTATATTTCTATATTTTATCTGTTGCATGCAAGCTTCCTCTTAGCCAAGCAGAAGCAAAGAAATGTGTAAATATCTGCCTCAAACTGTGTTTGGGATTCCTCCACCTTTAAGGAGGACCAGGGGTGAAATCCTCCCGGTTCAGCCCAATTCGGCCAAACTGGAAGGGACAATTTTCGTTGGTTCTGCAAACCAGTAGTAAAAAAAAAAGCTTCCAAAGATAGGATGGCTCAGCTGTGAGCTGCGCAATTGTAGGAAGCTTTTTTCCCTGCTTTTAAAAGCATTTTTTTTTCCTGCCTATCCGCCTGAACCAGCAGGTAGAATCGGTTTGGAGGCGTGGCCAGCCTCCCACCAGTCGACAAAGCCAGAAAAGTTGGAGAATGTGTGCGCTCCTGCTACTGAACTGGTAGTGAAGAAAATAGAATACCATTACACACACACACACACACACACACACACACACACACACACACAAATCCTGATTAATATTTTCTGTGCATACAGCTTTTGGATCACTGGGCCATTCCTGAGGAGAAATGTACGCACGCCATTCTTGGGTTTTCCGAAAACTAACTAGGTGTGAATCTCCTCTTCCCAGTGGGGATCCCATCCCCCCGTCTCTGTGGCCTCTGTTTCAGCTCATTGCAATCACCTTCCAAAATCATGGAAAACCTAATAGATGTTATGCTTCTTGAGCAGAAATACAGTACTTTGAAGGAAACCTTGGACAGTGGCAGAAGAATAAGAGAAAATGCTACTTGGACATAGTTTAATAGGATAACCAGAAGTTGGAAGAAAAAACAGAAGTGTAGCTTTGGATCTCACTGTTGACTTTTGGTATAGTGGTTAAAAATACCAGGCCGGAAACCTGGAGACCGTGAGTTCTAGTCTGGCATGAAGCCAACTAGGAGAGTGTGGATCGGTCCCTATTCTAGGAAGATTGGGGCAAACGTCTTCTGAAAATGTTACCAAGAAAACTGTAGGGAATTGTCCAAGCAGCCACTAGGAGCCAAGATGGACTTACACCAAAAAAAGGGAAAAAAAGCCCAATCAGGAGATTTGCTTGCCCACATACATTCACCCTAACAAGCATAGAACTAAGGATAAGTTAAGTTTGACTCACTCAAGGTTCATGGGTAAACAAAGGCAACGTGTCAGAATGGTCAAATTGGCAACTCCAAATCTCAATCAACAAATGCTGTGTCTTACACATTGGCAAAAAAAAATCAGAGCACCCAATACAAGCTGGGCAGATAGGACCTCGTGGATGACCCTCACTCTGCAAGGACCTTGGCGTACTCATTTCTAATGATCTAAGTACCAGAGTTCACTGTAACAGCATTGCCAAAAAGGCATTAAGAGTTGGTAACCTAATCTTGCAAAGCTTCTTCTTCAGTAACATTATACTGCAAACTAGGGCCTATAAAACCTTTGCTAGACCTATTCTCGAATACAGCTCATCTGTCTAGAACCCACGCTGTATATCAGACCTTAATACAATCGAGCGAGAACAGAGATATTTCCCGAGAAGAGTCCTTCCTTCGTCTGCTCACAACAGAATACCTTATACCACCAGGCTTGAAATTTTGGGCTTAGACAACTTAGAACTACGCCGCCATCGGCCTGACCTGAGCGTAGTGCACAAAATTATCTGCTACAAGGTCCTACCTGTCAATGACTACTTCAGCTTCAACCGCAACAATACACAAGCACATAATAGATACAAAGTTAAGGCAAACCGCTCCAATTCTGATTTTCTGATTGCAGAAAATACGACTTCAGCAACAGAGTGGTCAATGCCTGGAATGCACTACCTGACTCTGCGGTTTCTTCTCCAAACCCCCATAACTTTAACCTTAGACTATCTATTGTTGACCTCATCCCAAAATAAATAAAAAATAAATAAATATTTATGTTGTGGTTCAGTGCACATTGGAGTCACGTCACACCTGGAATACGGCATCCAGTTCTGGTCACCATATTACAAAAAAGATGTTGAGACTTTGGAAAAGTGCAAAGAAGCGCAACTAAGGTGATTAAAGGCATGGAGAACAGAATGTATGAAGAACAGTTGCAGGATTTGGGTTTGGCTAGTCTAGAGAAAAGAAAGACTAAGGGGGACATGATAGCAGTCTTCTAGTATTTGAGAGGCTGCCACAAAGAAGAGGGGGTCAATTTATTTTCCAAAACACCAGAAGGCAGGACAAGAAACAATGGACTGAAATTAATTAAGGAGAGAAGCAACCTGGAACGAAGGAGAAACTTCCTAACAGGGAGGATAATTAACCAGGGGAACAGCTTTGCCTTCGGAAGTTCTGGGTCTTTCATCCCTGGAGGTTTTAAGAAGAGACTGGACAGCCACCTGTCTGAAATGGTATAGGGTCTGCTGTTTGAGCAGGGGGTTGGACTAGAAGACCTCCAAAGTCCCTTCAATCTCTATTCTGATTGATTGATTGATTGATAGCTGTTTAACAAAGCGAAGCAAACATGCCTTGTGAATGCAGCCTTGGCCTGAAGACTCACCATGTAATAGAAGAGAATTTCATCCACCTTCTCATCACCTAGGTTAAGGCTGTAATGCACCCGAATCAGCTCATGGTGGAGGCAGCGGAACGTCTTTGAGGCGGGCTTGATATTCACGTAACTTTTGCTTGGAGAATAAAGTACGTACACTGTGTGACTTGCACTACCGTGACTGGGTGTAATCCAGTGCTCGCTATTATTCCAAGGTTTCTCTTGATATGAAGCCTGAGAGGAAAAGCACAGATTTAGAGAAATTAGGTGGGAGGCTTGCTGAGAACATTTCGCTGGCAAGGGCGAGAGAGGTGGATGATAGAGATCAGTGGTGGATTCCAGATTCCGATTCCCTTTCCAACCGGTACGGTTGGAACGGCCCGGCATCCCCACATGGATGCGTGTGGCGCATGTGCACACGTGCGCAGCATGCACTTCCATCATACCCACCTGCGACGCTTCCACAAGCCTCCGCAATGCTCCAGATGCTCCACAGAGCATCACATAGGCGCTGTAAGCGCCATGCGCATGTGTGGAAGCGCCAAAAGCTGACAGCACAGGTAAGGAGTGAGGGCGAGCGGGTGGGCCCTCCAGAGCACCATACCGGAACAGTAGCCAATGCTCCGGGCAGGCTCCGGTAGGCATGTACTGGGGCATACCGCCTGCAACCCACCACTGATGGAGATAGACGATAGATATATTAATACAGTAGATATTCAGTAGATATAGAAATAGATAGATAATGGATGGATGGGTGGAAGAGAGAGAGAGAGGGAGGGAGAAAGAGAGAGAGAGAGAGAAGATATAGATAATAGATGGGTAGATAGAGAGAGAGAAATACATAGAGATGATAGATGGATGGACGGACGGACGGACAGACAGACAGACAGACAGACAGATACACAGGTGGTATTCAGCAGGTTCTGACAAGTTCTGGAGAACTGGTAGCGGAACCTTTATGTAGTTTGGAGAATCGGTAAATATCATCTCTGACTGGCCCCGCCCCCATCTATTCTCTGCCTCCCAAGTCCCAGATGATCAGGAGGGAATGGGGATTTTGCAGTAACCTTTCCGGGGAGTGAGAGGGAATGGAGATTTTAGAGTATCCTTCCCCTGCCATGCCCACCAAACCATGCCCAACAAGCCATGCCACGCCCACCAAGCCACGCCCACAGAACCTGTAGTAACAATTTTTGAATCCCACCTCTGGATAGATGATAGATAGATGGATGGATGGATGGATGGATGGATGGATGGATGGATGGATAGAGATGAGATGTGATATCATATGATACGAGAGAGATACAGAAAAAGAGAGAGAGAGAGAGAAAAGCAACCAAAAGTCAAGAGGGGGTTGTGATTGTGCTCTGGAAGCCACACTCCATTTGTTTTACCCTGTCACACACACACACACAACCCCAAAAGAATGGGCTGGTTGACTTGGTTGCAGCCAGCAGGCTGATTTTCTCACATGTAAATTTCATCATATGTAGAAATAGGTATGGCTTTGCACAGTAGTAGCTTCCCTCGTGGCTTTTTTCACCCTTCTGCAGACGTCCCTGACTGATGTTTGAATACTGGACCATCAAATTGTAATTCTCCTCCCTACAGTCAATGGGCCAGTCTGGCCAGAGAGGAACACTCCCCCTATCCCAGTGGAATGGAATATTCCTGACACCTGGCAAGTGTGAAAAAAGGGAGGAGCCCTAAGCACTTTTAATAACTAACTAGAATAACTTTAACTTTATTGTCACTTTAAATCTATACTAATCAGCATATATTAAAATGAAATTTCGTTGCATATAGCTCTCAAAGGGTCATCATCTCCAAAATACACTGTATAAACATTACAAAAATATAAGTAAATAAATTACTATAATAATGATGATGATGGATGAAACATGTAACAGTGATACCCATTGTCATCGGGGTACCATGTCCAAGAATTTTACAAGATACATCAACAAATGGCAGCTTCTTGCAATAACACCAGTGGAACTGCAAAAAAACTGTGCTACTCGGAACATCTTATATTTTAAGAAGATACTTGGTTGATACCTAGGACACTGGCAGCAACCTGTATCAACCATTAGCACCAGTCACTGGTATTTGTGATGCATTTTTGAATGTTCAGTTGGCTGAGTTTCATGTTTAATGAATAAAGTATAATAATAACAATAACAATAATATAAACAAATAATAAATAAAGTATGCATATATGCCCACAGTTTACCAGATGGATGGCGTAGGGAATAAAGCTGTTACAGAATCTGCTTGTCCTGCTAGACATACTTTGAAACCTGCTCCCTTCGCGGAGCAACAGAAACAAACCATCAAGTGGAAATGTCATAAAATACAGCCGACGCAAAGCGAGAAGACTAACCATTAAAAAAAAATCGCCGCCTGGGAAATTATTGGTTTCTATGGAGAATTCAGCTCTCCCTTGAGCGTCTGTTACTTGATTGAGCCGCTGGTGATTTGTCAGTATAAAAATCTCCACCGTTCCATTGTTGATCGGCACGTTGTTGATGTCTACCAGCTTCACCTGCGCATGAAAAACCACCACATTGACCCAACTGGTTGCGGACAAAAATTTCAGTATTTACAAATGCAATTTCTATTCTGCCTTTCCTTCTGGGACGCCAAGCTTTCTCGTCAAGACATCCTAATTTTTTTCGCCATCACTACAACTCTGTGTAAAAGGGGAGACTAGCAGGAGAGACTTAAGCCTAGGAGTAGGTTTTGGGTCTGCGGCTGAGAAAGAAAGGAGTTGATTTCTAAACCCAAGCAAGGAGAGATGGTGTTACAGGTTGGTTTGATAAACAGACTCTTCGTTAGGGAAAAAGGGCTTTGGGAGTTTCAAAGCAGACCATCTGCAGGGGATGATAGCAATAGCCCTTCTGTACTGCCCCATAGTGCTTGACATACTCTCTGGAGCTGAGGTCTTTTATCCCTCCCTCCCTCCCTCCTTTGATTGAAGTGGTATAAGATCTCCTGCTTGAGGCCTTTTGGGCACCAGAGATCCATTCCAAGGAAAGAGGGTTCTCCATGGACCAGAGAGGGCATGGTTTCACATGCTGCCTGCATCCCACAGATGGGGCTACACTTGTTTGTGCGGCCCTGTTTCTGACATGCCGTAGCCCAGTACTGAGTCATGGACCAGGGAACGGGGATCCCTGAACTACAAGACCTCCAAGGTCCCTTCCAAGTCTGTTATTCTTATTCCTTAATGCTTTTACACTGCTTTTGATCATTCTAGCTCAGAGCAGCAGCTGTTCGGTTAAAGAAATGGCCTTCTTCACTGGGCTGATATGGCTTAAAGCCAAAAGCCAACATGGATTTGTCAAAAACAGATCATGCCAGACTAATCTTATTGCATTCTTTGATAATGTGACAAAATTAGTGGACCAGAGGAATGCCGTTGATATAGTTTACTTGGACTTCAGTAAGGCTTTTGATAAGGTAGACCATAACCTACTACTAGATAAAGTAGAAGAATGTGGGTTAGACAGCATCACCACCAGATGGATTGGTAACTGGCTGACCAACCGCACTCAACGTGTAGTTCTCAATGGAACTGCATCTACATGGAGGGAAGTATGCAGTGGAGTACCCCAAGGCTCTGTTTTAGGCCCAGTACTCTTCAACATCTTCATCAATGATTTGGATGAGGGAATAAATGGGGAACTCATCAAATTTGCAGATGATACCAAGCTGGCAGGAATAGCCAACACTCCAGAAGATAGGCTTAAGATACAGAAGGATCTTGACAAACTTGAACATTGGGCACTATCTAATAAAATGAAATTCAATGGTGAAAAGAGTAAGGTTCTACATTTAGGCAACAAAAACGGAATGCACAGGTACAGTATAGGTGATACCTTACTCAGTAGTAGTAACTGTGAAAGGGATCTTGGAGTCCTAGTGGACAACCATTTAAATATGAGCCAGCAGTGTGCAGCAGCTGCCAAAAAAGCCAACACAGTTCTAGGCTGCATCAACAGAGGGATAGAATCAAGATCACGTGAAGTGTTAATACCACTTTATAATGCCTTGGTAAGGCCACACTTGGAATACTGCATTCAGTTCTGGTCGCCACGATGTAAAAAAGATGTGGAGACTCTAGAGAGAGTGCAGAGAAGAGCAACAAAGATGATTAGGGGACTGGAGACTAAAACATATGAAGAACGGTTGCAGGAACTGGGTATGTTTAGCTTAAGAGAAAGAAGGACTAGGGGAGACATGATAGCATTATTCCAATATCTCAGAGGTTGCCACAAAGAAGAGGGAGTCAAACTATTCTCCAAAGCACCTGAGGGTAGAACAAGAAGCAATGGGTGGAAACTAATCAAGGAGAGAAGCAACTTAGAACTGAGGAGAAATTTCCTGACAGTGAGAACAATTAATCAGTGGAACAGCTTGCCTCCAGAAGTTGTGAATGCCCCAACACTGGAAGTCTTTAAGAAGATGTTGGATAGCTATTTGTCTGAAACGGTATAGGGTTTCCTGCCTAGGCAGGGGGTTGGACTAGAAGACCTCCAAGGTCCCTTCCAACTCTACTATTGTATTGTAAATCCAGCTATGCAGAAAAACCGCAGCTCCCATCTTACCGTCACGACATAAGGAATGCCGGGTCTATAGTAGCGGTCTGGGTTTTCAAAGGTCATTTTGCTCAACGTGGACGTGATCTCAATGTATTCTGTGGCATTCACCTCCACTCCTGTTGAAGAGAAATGTCATCTGCAAAAGGCTCTTCCCTTCCAGGAAGCCTGACTCTTTTGATGGACATTCGCCCTGCATTTATGGATTTCTGCTTCGGACAAGAGATTTGAATAGTTGATCTCCAGGGTCCCACCCCCCCATGTGCAGATTTCTCTGAAAATGTCTATGGAGATTCTCAGTCATCCAGGCTGTCCCAAAGGTGATTTTTTTTTCAAGAGGCAACTGGACTTTCTGGTTTTTCTTTGAAGACATTTCGCTTCTCAATCCAAGAAACTCCTTCAAAGAACTGAAGAAGCTTCTTGGATGAGAAGTGAAACGTCCTCAAAGAAAAACAAGAAAGTCCAGTTGCCTCTTGAAAAAGCACCTTATGGATTTCTCTGACATACTAATTCCCTCTGTTGGATTGAATTTGGCAATTGGTAGCCCTTTAAAGGTTTCCCCCCATCCAGTTGTGACTGGCTCAAAGGGGAGATGAGCAGCCTAGGGAATCTGTTGTCTGAGAGACCCGTCCGTCATCATTTGGCCAGCACAAAAGTGTGGAATGTGGTAACCTTTCCTGCTGAAGGGAGATCTGTTTTTCTACCTACATTGGCATGCTTTCAAACTGCTAGCTTGGCAGGAGCTGGGGCGAGGATGGGAGCTCTCCCAATTCTGCAATGCTCGGGACTCAAACCTGAGCTGTGAGTTTTCCAGCTGATAAGCCCAGACTCTTAACCACTGAGCCACTACTCTCTTTATGGGATATCAAATTTGATTAGTATGTCTCAGACTGCTTGGAACCAGCTTATTTCCCCCCCCCCCCCCTGCAAAATCTCATCACTTCCCTTTCTGTGAAATAGGTGTTGAAACAGAGAATAGTTTTCTCATTTATAACTCAGATACTCTCTTAGACTTAGACATGGGGTGTTTTTTTCTATCAAGGTTGACTCAGCCATCTATCCTTCCAAGGTGGGTAAAATGAGGACCCAGATTGTTGGGGACAATAGGCTGACTCTGTAAGCCGCTTAGAGAAGGCTGCAACAGCCATAGCCCTTAAGACTTATATACCACTTCACAGTGTTTTACAACTCTCTCTAAGTGGTTTTACAGAGTCAGCCTCTTGCCCCCAACAATACGGGTCCTCATTTTACCAACCTCGGAAGGATGGATGACTGAGTCAACCTTGAGCCTGGTGAGATTCAAATTGGCAAATTGTAGGCTGCCGGCATTCAGCAGAAATAACCTGCAGTACTGCATTCTAACCACTACGCCACCAAGCACTGTAAAATGGTATATATATGGTAAGTCTAAATGCCATTGCTTTTGCTATCTCCCAAACCTTCCTTGTAGGAAACGGGAGCTTTAGGTCTGGTTCTGGGCCATTCTGTCAGCCCGTTGGTGCTCTTTTGTTTCATGAAAGTTACCTGTCCCTTTCTCTGTGACTTTGCCTTCTACGGCGATGCCCATCGAAAAGCCGCGCCACCTCAGATGGAACGGTGCCATGTCCACCGTCTTGGAGAAACAGCCATCTCCATCTGCCTGCATGACACAACAACCAAGAAACAGCAGTCTGTGATCCCTCTTCAAATAACCTCACGTTCCTTGTCTTTCAGCAACACAACTTTTTCATGCCTTCTACAGGGGTTGGAAATCCACTCTCTGGTTCATGGACAGCAGAGTCAAGCCAAGGAGGTGGAGCCCCTGTAGGAAAGGGATTCAGCAGAACTTCCCTTCTGAACACCTGTCCAAACTCCTTAGCTCTCGCCTGCTTTTTAAGTAGACAATTTAAAGATAGTCTGAACCCCGATTTGTTCTTCCCGTGGTCATTACTTTTACCTCAAGTCAGGGACGTGCGGTCATTGGAGGCAGGGGAGGCAGAGCCTCACCTCTCATCATGAAATAATAATATATAAAATAATAATATCCACGAGGGAGTTTCATATATATAAGAGGAAGAGGAGGGAGGAGGAGGAGCGCGTGCGGGGTGGTGCCAGCTGGGCAACTGGCGGAGGCAGGAGGGTTCTCGGAAGCGCCAATAACCTTCCTGCCTTCGCTGTACTCTGCGCGCTCCTCGCGACTGCAATCGACGTCCACAAGTGGCAGGGGCTTGATGACGTCACCGCAGTTGCTATGCGCGGACGGACGGAGTTAGCCAGAGTGGCGCCAAGGCAGTCCGGCGGACGAGCGACCGAGGATCAGGCTGCCTGATCCTCCATCTCTCGCTGTTTCGTTTTCCCGGACCCCTCGGCACCACTCTGGTTACCTCCGGCTGGCCGCGCCCAGCAGCGACGTCAGCGACGTCATCAAGACGAAGTGGCTTGGAGGCGAAGTGCTTTTCAGTGCTTTTCTGTGCTTCTGGCATTTAGGTAGATAGCCAGATGTCCTAAACGCCAGACACACAGAAAAGCACTAAAAAGCAGCTGCTGTTGGGGAGCGCGAGCCGGCGGAGCGTGCTCAGGAAGGCGGGGTATGGGATCACATGTGCTGGAGACTGAGGCAGCCTCAGCCTCCAGCACACATAGTCCCATTCCCCGCCTTCCTGATGACGTCACCAGCCTCACCAGGCGTAAACCTCACTGCACGTCACTGCCTCAAGTAGTCCTCAACTTAGGACCATAATTTAGCCCAATATCTCTGTTGCTTAGTGAGACATTTGTTAAATGAGTTTTACCCTGTTTTACAACCTTTCTTGTCACAATTAGTAAGTAGATCACTGCTTGTTAATTCTTAAGTTCATAACACTGTTGCTAAGTGGATCTGGCTTCCCCATTGCCTTTTCTGGTCAGAAGGTCACAAAAGGCAGTCACATGACCTCTGGAACACTGCAAGTGTCAAGGCCCAAGGGCCTGCTAGGTACTTAGATCTGGCCTGCGGGGCTGCCTTGGAAACAGCGAAGGACTGGCCCGCAGTGCCTCTGCAAGCAAAACTGGAGCTCGGGCGAGTAGCGCTCACTCTCAGAGGCGCCTGTGATATGAGTGATGTTGAGTTGGCCACGCCCACCCTGGCCACACCTACCTGACTCCCCCAAGGTCGAACACACCCACCCTGGCCACACCCACCTGACCCCCTGAGGTCAAACACAGCCCTGATGTGGCCCTTAATGAAATTGAGTTGCTCTAACATCAGATTAAACGACAAGATTCCATCTTTATTTGGTATCTAAACTGGGCTTTTGGGCTTTTCTCTGGTGAACTGCAGTAGGATCATCCCTGGGGAGCTTCCAGCAAAATCTCCCCAGGGATGAAGCGTGGATGGACTCCGTTTCCCTCGGTATCTTTTCTCCATGCCTGTGATATCCTGGTGGAATGTCTCCCCATGCTCCTCACTCACTGCCCCACATTTCAAAGGGAAATAGCCTAAATGCGAGCGTAAGAAGTGAATTTTCAGTGACATTTTTGCACCGAGTGCTTTATAGGATCGAAGCAAATTTTCCACGTGGTTTTCATAGTCCTCTGCCTTTTTTTTAGTCACACAAACTTTTGTTTCCCTGCAAATGACGGCAAGAAATGCAGCGGAGAAATGTGATGGAGCTGGGCTGAGGCAACGGCAGTCATAAGTGCAAAGACTGGTCATAAATCACTCTTTTCATTGCTGTCATATTTTTGAATGATTGCCAAACAAATGGTTGTAAGTTAAGGAGTAACTCTATTTTCTCTCCCAGTTTAGGGCTACATAACCTATCTTCAAACAATATTGGCCCATACAACCTTCAGCCAGAAATGGAGATTTCTTCTACTTGAAGATGTCCCTTTATAGCCAAATGGTGTTTGTGCTAATATTGTTGGAAGGTTCAAATCCCGTATGAAACAAAAAATATTATTTCAGAAGAAATACTAAACAGGGGTAAGGGAAAAAGATGAGGAAGCTGCACAAAGAGAAGACAAGAGAAGAATTACAGAATGCCGCAGAAGCGCATGGAGTTACACTGAAGTGGAAGAGGCTGTGGATGAGAATAAACTCAGGTTAGAAAACGCTTGGCATAAACCATAAGGACGAGAGAAAGACACTGTCTATAGAGCAAAAGGTGATTGCAAAGCACATAGTCAAAGAGAACATGAAGTGGTTGAGATGAAAAGAAATGGGGAAAATGGAGCAATTGGATATGTTGGTGGAATTGGGAATGCTTAGTTTAAGGAAAAGAAAGACATGGGGGTGACATGATAGCAGAGTTCCAATATCTCAGGGGTTGCCACAAAGAAGAGGGAGTCAAGTTAAGCGTATGAGCAATGGATGGAAACGACTCAAGGAGACAACCTAGAACTAAGGAGAAGGATCTTCCGGAGGTGACGTCACATTGGAGCAGCTACAGGGAAACGAGTCTCTGTTCTCCCTGTCTGATTTTCCATGTCTGGAGGCTGATAACAGTGAAGTTGAGCCTTGGCGAGGACAGCTTCCAATGTTGGGGCATTCACAATTTCTGGAGGCAAGCTGTTCCACTGATTAATTGTTCTAACTGTCAGGAAATTTCTCCTCAGTTCTAAGTTGCTTCTCTCCTTGATTAGTTTCCACCCATTGCTTCTTGTTCTACACTTGGGTGCCTTGGAGAATAGTTTGACTCCCTCTTCTTTGTGGCAACCTCTGAGGTATTGGAACACTGCTATCATGTCTCCCCTAGTCCTTCTTTCTATTAAACTAGAGATCCCAGGTCCTGCAACCGTTCTTCATATGTTTTAGTCTACAGACCCCTAATCATCTTTGTTGCTCTTCTCTGCACTCTTTCTAGAGTCTCCACATCTTTTCTATATCGTGGCGACCAAAACTGAATGCAGTATTCCAAGTGTGGCCTTACCAAGGCATTATAAAGTGATATTAACACTTCACGTGATCTTAATTCTATCCCTCTGTTTATGTAGCCTAGAACTGTGTTGGCTTTTTTGGCAGCTGCTGCACACTGCTGTCTCATATTTAAATGGTTGCCCACTAGGACTCCAAGATCCCTCTCACAGTTACTACTATTGGGCAAGGTACCACTTATACTGTACCTGTGCATTTCGGGTTTTTTGCCCAAATGTAGAACCTTACTCTTTTCACCATTGAATTTCATTTTATTAGATAGTGCCCAATGTTCAAGTTTGTCTAGATCCTTCTGTATCTTAAGCCTATCCTCTGGAGTGTTGGCTATTCTTCCCAGCTATGGGGAATATTTTTTTCCAAAAGCTAAAGATGGCAAACACATCCACAGCTACCAAAACTCTAAAGAAAACACTGCCAATGATAGCCTCTCCAGCAAGACGGAAATTAACATGTCGAGCAATGAAAAACCAGGATCTGCACCAACCCTACAAAGCCTACAAGCCTCATTAAACATGATTCAGGAATTTATGATTAAAACACAAGAATCAATAATTAAAAATCATGAGGACATGAAAGGCGATCTAGGAGAAGTGAAAGATGATATAAAGAAGTTGGATGATAGAATAGGGAAGATACAGAATACAATAGCTAAAAATGAGGAGAAGATAAAAATGGAAGAAGCAAGGACAGAACAAGCTGAAAAGAAATTGGAAGAAATAGAAGACTGACAGCAGCCAATAGAGAACTGGGGGAGGCAATAGTTCATTTAGAATTAGAACAATCCTCTTTCTATTTAAGATTTCAGAACATAGTAGAGACAAAAGATGAGGATCTATCAAAACTCATGAGCAATCTTCTAGCTGACCAACTGCAAATGGACAAAAGTGAACTGAGGAACAATATTGATAAAATCTATAGAGTGCATACTAATTATGCACGAAGATATAGGTTGCCCCATGAAATATAAGATTTGCAAAAAAAGCATTCAGAGACAAAATTTATAAAAGAAGAAGGGACAAACAGCTGGTCCATAAAGGAAAAGAAGTCATAACCCTTAAACAGATACCAAAAAGAATCAGAGAGCAAAGAAAGAACTACCAATTCCTCTCTACACAAAATATAAAATAATGTTCCGCTGGTTTATACCAGAAGGCATGTCAATAATCTGGCAAGGTAAGAAAATAAGGATTGACACCGTAGAGAAAGCCCAGGAATTCTATGAACACTACATAGAGGGAGAATCAGACAGCAGAGAGGAGTTGGAAACCCAAAGCCAAGAGGAGCAGCTGACGGAGGAAAAAGGATTATATCAAGATGCGAGAAAGAAGACCAATACAGAAGTCCAGGAAAGAGAAGGAGTGAGGACAAGAAGCCAAAGGGAAACAAAACCAAGTAGAGGAACAAAGGCGACAAGTAACAGGATGGAGGAAGAAGTGAAATTAATATCGGTCAATATAAATGGAATAAATTCACCTATAAAAAGAAGACAATTTCTAAGCTCCAAAAACAAAACATGGACATCACATGTTTACAGGAAGTTCATATTAAAAAAGGAAATGGTAGTATTTTGGAATCTCCAAAGTTAAGGAAATTACATCTTGCCCTGGCCGATACAAAAAAAAGAGGAGTTGCAGTATATATAAAGAACTGGCTAAAACCTAAACAGGTATACGCAGATGAAGAGGGAAGAACATTATTAATTGAAGTATCAATAAAACAAAAAGGAGTACTAATTGCAGTCATATATGCACCAAACACGAACCAGAAAGAATACTACAGTAAACTACATAAGCGGATTGCAGAACTGGAACTGGACAAGATATGTCTATTAGGGGACTTCAATGCAGTGGTAGACCCAAAGAAAGACTATAAAATGGATAATTAAAACAATTATGAAAGGAGAACTCTACCAAATGCATTCTTTGAAATGGCCCAAGAATTAAATCTAAAAGATGTCTGGAGAGAAAACAATCCACAGAAGAGTCAATACACATTCTTTTCAAACCCCCATAATTCATGGTGCAGGATTGACATGGTGTGGATGGATCCAGAAATGGAGAAGGATGTAGAAGAGGTAGAAATAACACCGAACATGTGGCGGAACATAACCCATTAACAATCAAATGAAAAGGAGAGGCAAAAAGGAAAAAGAGATTGACCATGAATCAGAGGGTTTTAAAAGAAAAGAACTATGTACAGTATGTGGAAAAAGAATTAGCATTTTTCCTAAAGGAAAACTGGAATGAACAGACAACCATTCAAAACCTATGGGATACAACCAAAGCCTATGTGCAAGACATTACACTAGCATATACAATAAGAAGAAACAAAGATAAAAAGAAATGATATACAGAGCTCCAGGAGAAACTGGGGAAATTAGAATATAAAATCCAAAAAGAACCTCAAAACCAAGAAGCCAAAGAAGAAAAAGAAATAATTAAACATAGATTAAACTTAATTACACAAGAAGAATTGGCCCAGAAAATTAGATCAAGCAGGCAAAATTATTTCAAAAATGCCAATAAACCGGGGAGATGGCTAGCCTATAAACTAAAAAGAGAGAAAGAAAAGAAATTAATACAGCAACTAGAGGATGAAGAAGGGGTGATACACCACCAAAAGGAAGGAAAAAAGGTATAGCAGTACGATACTTTCAAGCACTGTATTGCCGAGAGGAAGTAGAAGAGGAGGATATTAAAAGATACCTTCAGAGGAGGAATCTTCCACCCTACCAGAAACAACAAAAGAAACATTAAATGAGAGAATAACAAGGCTAGAATTAAAAAGGGCAATCCAAAAACAAAAAAATAACAAAACCCCAGGCCCAGAGGGAATTCCAGCAGAATTTTATAAAGAATTGCAAAAATCATTAGAGAACATACTGTATTATTAGAAATGTATAATGAAGTACTAGAATGAGCTAAGACTCCAAAATCCTGGATGGAGGCACTAATAACACTAATTCCCAAAGACAACACTGAAAAACAAAAGATCCAAAATTATAGGCCAATCTCGCTGCTAGATGCAGATTATAAAATATTTATGACAATAAGGCGGGAAGAATTAAAAATATATTAAACGGAATCATACACCCAGACCAAAATGGATTTTTACACAACAGACACATAAAAAACAATATATGAACAATAATGGACATACTAGAATACTACGAGATACATCCAGGAAAACAAGCAGAATTGATATTTATTGATGCACAAAAAGCATTCGATAACCTGAATTGGGATTTTCTTATAAATCAATTAGCAGTAATGAACTTCGGAGAGAAATTTATTGGGATGACAGAGCAATATATTCGAGTCAGAGGGCAAAAATAATACTAAACGGGGAAGCAACAGAAGTTTTCAGCATAACCAAAGGGGTAAGACAGGGATGCCCTCTATCCCCCCTGTTATTTATCCTCTCAATAGAGACATTGATGTTACAAATTAGGCAAAGCAAGGACATAAAGGGACTGAAAATTAGAACACAGGAATACAAAGTGCAGGCCTTTGCAGATGATCTAGCATTTATCATAGAGGAACCCGTAGAAACTGGACTAAAACTATTACAAGATATAAACCAATTCGGTAAAGTGGCAGGGCTTAAAATACAGAGAAAACTAAAATATTAACTAAGAATTTAACCAAAAAACAAAATGAAGAAATGGAGGAGAAACTGGGAATTTCAAGGGCCAAGAAAATTAAATATTTGGGAATATGGCTATCGGCAAAATGTATTACAATAAAAGAAGATAATTACAACAAATTGCTACGACAGATACAAAAAGATTTGGATAATTGGACTAAACTACAGATATCACTAATTGGCAGAATCTCAACAATCAAAATGAATATACTACCCAAATTACTTTATTGGGAACTTTAATATCAGGTGGCAGCCCTAACATGGCTAAAGGACTGGGTCCAACTAAAAAATAAAAGAATCCTTATGCTGGAAGACACACTCTCCAACTAGGCTGGCACGCCTTCCTCTGGGAGGGAAAGAATAAATCTCATTCCTACTTTCAGAGACATATAATAAGGGATGCCCTGCTTAGGGTCTGGGAAATTTTTTTTTAAAACCCACTACCTGAAAATCCCAATCTGGTTATCAACCATGGAAGCAATGACATATCCAAATACTATAGATCTCAGTAAAATGGTAAGATATGCAGAGCTCTTATACGAAAAAGGAGAACTAAAATCAGTACAAGATCTGAAAACACAAGGAATGAATATGGAATGGCGGCCCAATCTACATACAAATTAAAACAAGATTTAAAAAAGATTGGAAACAATATGGAATATACAAGAAACAAATGGAATTAGATAAAATATTACTAGGAACGGGAGGGAAAATGTGTCAGCATTCCAAATATCATGCATAATTAAGAATGCCTAGCAAGGAATTTGGTCCAAAGTTTCTAGGACCATTCCTAATAGTGAAGATAGTTAACCCGGTTACAGTTCGACTCAGTCTACCCAAAAGTCTAGGGAAAATTGGCCCAGAATTTCATTGTAGCTTGTTGAAACCAGTAATTGGGTCCAGCATAAGAGTATCCACCCAAGCTTTATCTCCTCCTTTAGTGACAGAAGGGGAAACACAATATGAGGTGGAAAAATTTGTAGACTCCAGGCTGAATAGGGGTTGCTTACAGTACTTAGTGCATTGGAAGGGTTACCCTTTGTCTGAAGCTACTTGGGTGAACAGTTGGAACCTAAAAGTGGAGAAGTTAGTAAAACAATTCCATGAGAAGTTTCCCGATAAGCCAAAGGGTCCCCCTGGGGGGGGGGAGAGGTGTTTAATTTTGTTATGTTAACTTTTATGTTATTCTCTTTTCAGGAAACGTTTTTCTTCTGAGGAGAGGCCTGTAGTTATGGTCCTTTTAGGATCTTTGGCCTGCCACACTTTCTATTATTTCACTGTGCTGTTTCATTAGTGTAGTAGTTGGGAGGGGGGAATAGAAAGGAGTAGAATTGTGGAATGTGTTGTTGTCATTCTTTTCTAGAAGTCCAAGGTCATCTTTTGTCTCTGCATTTCTGCACCTGACCGGAACCAGCTGGGTGGAGATGCCAGCGTGGCCAAAGAAGATTGGACCATGTGATGGATTTATGGGTGTGGGGATAAAATCATGAACTTTCAACTGGGTGGAATCCCGGGAAGTTTTCAGATTTGGGATTCCACAGTTCGTTGCCAACATGTCTGACTTATTAAATTGGAACTTTAAGGATAGCTCTGCCTTGGACTCTGATTTAATTCTGCATGATATTTGGAATGCTGACAAAATGATCACTAGATTATATAATTTTCTTTTAAAATATAAAATGGAGGAAGAGACGGTAAAGGAGACAATGATTAGCTGAGGAAGAAATTTTGGCCATAATATAGAGTTAGAAAATGGGATAAACTATGGAAAAGAAATTATAAATTTATGACGGCAGTAGCTTACAAAGAAAATCTCTACAAAATGTTTTATAGATGGCATTTGCCTCTAGTGCGATTGGCCAAAATGTACCCAAATTTATCCCCCAAATGTTGGAGATACAGCCACAAGCCTGGAACATTCTATCACATGTGGTGGACGTACCCCATCACAAGGAAGTACTGGTGCAAAATTCAGAAATGGTTGGAAGAATTACTGAGCGAAAAATAGAACTCAAACCAGAAGCATTCTTATTAGAACTACTAGACAAAAAATGGACAAACAATCTCAATACATAAACATACACATACTCACTACAGCCAGGATTGCTTTCACATAAAACTGGAAAAAAATCCAGTCAGATAAAACTACAATCAGGAAAATACTCGAATGCGCAGAAATGGATAAAATGACAATAGAAATAAAAGAAAGAGAAGAATAGGACTTCTATAAAGTATGGAATAAAATGTACAAGTGGCTAGAAATCAGAAGCCAAAACAGAAAATAGAGAATACAAATATATGGTGATACAAATAATGGATATTATTCTGTTAATATTATGTTTCTACATTATAGGACAAGGTTAAAGTAATAGGAAGGCAATGCAGAAGGGAGAATTATAAAAGCTAAGCAGGAAAGCCGATATAGAAAGCTGTAAAATTACTGCATATAGTTATGTATGTTCTGTGTTTTGTTTTGTTTTTTCTTGTTGTGTCTTTTTTATTATTTTTAAAGATTAAAACATTCAAAAAAATATTAAAAAAATAGAACTAAAGAGAAATTTCCTGACAGTGAGAACAATTAATCAGTGGAACAACTTGCCTCCAGAAGTTGTGAATGCTCCAACACTGGATGTTTTTAAGAAGTGATTGGACAACCATTTGTCTGAAATGTATAGGGTTTCCTGCCTAAATAGGGGGTTGGACTGGAAGACCTCCAAGGTCCCTTCCAACTGCTATTCTGTTCCGTTTCGCATTCCGTTCCACTCCACTCCACTCCACTCTACTTCAATGCAGAGCAATTTAATTGAAAGAAACATGTTTGAAAATGGGGGAAGACTGATGTGTCTTTTTGCTAACTTTTTCCATACAGTTTCTATAGGGTGAGCATCGAATATTTTCAGTTGTCTGAACTATTTTCATTTGTCTCAACAATCAATTGTCTGAATATGACCCTCCCTACTATTTGCCAGAGTGAATCAAGAAAATATAATCCCCATTTAAAAAAAAGATGCAGCAAAGAAATAGGTTTAAAATAGGTCTACAAAGATATCCCAGCTGTGGAAACTCGAGGTCCCTTACCTCGTCTTCAAATTCTTCACACAGATCTTCATTAGTATCACGATTCCGGCAAACCCTCATTTGCACCATGCCAGGCACAGGTTTCCCAAAGGTATATCTGGAGTCAGAACCCACCAATGTGGACAAAAACACAGAAAGGAAGATGGTTTGCATAGAGAAAGAAGATCAAAGGGAGCTGCAGGATCCAAAGGAAGCCATCTGGGTTGTTGTTGTTTTTTTACAGGATCCAATCTGAGTTAGTCACCTGGACCAGAGATTTAGAGGATTTAAACTTTCGGAGTCGGGTTAGAGCCCATCCACAGGACCCACACACCCCGCTCTCCCTTTGTCTTTCTCCCCCCCCTCTCTCTTCCTTTCTCTTCCTCTCGCTCTCTTTCTCCCTCTTTCTCTCTCTCTCTCTCCATCTTTTCTTTATCTCTCCCCCCCTTTTCTTTCTATTTCCCTCCATCTTTCTCTCTCTTTCCCTCCCTCCCTCCTTCTCTCTCCCTCTACCTCTCTCTCTTTTTCTTTCTCCTTCTCTCTTTCTCTCCCTTCCTCTCTCTTCTATTCTCTCTCCCTCTCCCCCCCTCCCACTCTTCCTCTCCCCTCCCCCTCCCTTTCTCTTTTATTCTTTCTCTCCCTCCCTCCTCTCTCTCTCCCTATTTCTCCCCCTCTCTCTCTCCCTCCCTCTCTCTCTTTTTTTCTCTTTCTCTGTCTCTCTTTCTCTTTTATTCTTTCTCTCTCCCTCTCTTTCTCCATGTCCCTATTTCTCCCTGTCCCTCTCTCCCCCTCCCTCCGTCCCCTTTCTCTCCCTCTTTCTTCCTCTCTTTCTCTCTCCCTCTCCCTCCTTCTCTTCTCCTCTCTCTCCCTCTCTGTTTCTCTCCCTCTCTTTCTCTCTCCCTCTTTCTTGCTTTCTCTTTCACTTTTTCACTCCCTCTTCCTATTTCTCTCTCTCCCCCTTCTCTCCACCCTCCCCTTTTCTCTCTTTCCTCCAGAATGTGGCCATTGCGCTGTTCTATGTGTACTATTTATATGGTGCCCAGTTATGTGTGGCTTTTAGTTGTTAATTGATGGCCAGATATTAAGTCATTATTGTTTCCAAACAACAACCAACCAGGGAAATAATAACCAATGTCTTAATAGGCAGAGAAACAACAACCAACAATCTAATAGCCAGCCATTAGCACCCCAATTAACAACAACAAGGCACACAGAACTAGGCACTACATAAATACTATACATAGAACAGCCCGTTGCACACATTCTGCAGAGAGAGAGTAATTCCCTAAGGATGGACTCCAGCATGACTCCAAAACTCAGAAGATTGAAACTCTCGTCGCGGTGACTGACTCAGATTGGATCCTGCAACATTATCTTGGGACACAGATATTTTCCTTGCATTCATTCATTTTTTAAAAAAGTAATATTTTAATTTATATGGCTCACATATATCTAAGCCTGGCTTTGCTTTGGATTTCTTTAACCTTCTGTTTTGTCATGTATTGTATTTCTTATTTTTCTTTCTTTCATAATCAGTTATCTTTTTAAAAATTATGTCAGGTTATCATTGATTTTATATTATATTGAATTATGTTATTTTTTGCCATTTATCCATCATCTCAGTCCAGAATGACTCTGGGCAATTTCCTGATACTATTAAAGAGCAAATCTTGCAGGCGGGACTTTAAAAAAAAATTCTGCTTGTTTATAGTGTCTTTGTTTAAACAACCCTTGTTCACCCAGCCTTTCACAATAAACACCTGACTAGGACTCTGCTTAATACTGTTATACATCTTCTCTCACCAGCTTCCTCAATATTTATCAGTTAGGTTTATTGCCTCCAGAGCTTCCAGGTATATTTATTTATTTATACCTATGGGTTATTTTACCTTGTTATTTCTTATAAAAGATGTTTTTATTACTCTGCTCCAGTTTCCTTCAGAAGAAAGTAAATTATCATCATCACTTTTACCACTACCCTGCCTTTCTATCTATGCAGAGCTAGCAGCAGAGTCAGACGAGGAGGAGGTTGAGGGAGGGCCTGGGCCAGCTTCCAAGCCTTTGCAGCAGAGCCAGAGGCAGAACTGGGGCCTTCCGTCCTCCCCCAGGTAGAGAGGCAGCTGTCTTTGGTGCCTGAGCTGAGTGAGGGGGAGGAAAAGATAGAGCCCATCCCAGATGCGCCTATGCGTATAGAGGAAAGGAGAGGAGAGCAAAGGAAATCAATGTGCTGGCTCTCAGGGAAAAGCAGACCTAGACACCAGTCAGCCCCTCCCTGGCTAGGAAATAAATCGGAGGGATTTGGGAGTGGCCTGTTGTTGCAGACAACCATTTGTTGTTGTATACAGCAAGCAATTTGGATTCCTTGGCCAGAGCCAAGTTTGTTGGGACGAATTACGTTTGGTCTTTGTTACTGTTACTGTTACTTTGTACTCATGAGTAAGTAGCCTATCATTACTTGCAAAGTCAGAACACACACCAGAAAATCTTGCACCTTCTGCTGACAATGGCAAAAGGAGAGTAGATGAGCATCACGTACCTGCCACACACTCTGATTGATATTTCCTCAGTCAAAACCGTGATGAGCTTCGGGGCATTTATCAAAACCTCAAATTTGGGCAGATCTAGAAAGAGCAAAGGGAAGGGAAGAACATCATGAGATGAACCTTGTGGGAGCACAAACTGTCCAGTTCTCCCCTGTGACCTCCCTTGAGGGCTAAGGAGACATTGGCCAGACAACTGAGGTCTGAAAGGAAAACTAAGTTGTAAATCTAAGTAAGACAAAATAAACCTTGCATTAATAAAGCAGTAAACATTATGCCAGAATGAATTTAACAATTGCGTTTGGACAACCTTCTAAAATGTTTGGCTTCAATCTTAGATAATTAGTCCTTGTTTTGCTGACTTATGTTTTGTAGAGGTTCAACCCATTGAATTAGTTGAATTCGGGGAGGGGGAGTTGAGTGAAACTTCAATCCCATTGTCCCAACCACTACCTTAAATTCCTGGCCCAGAGACTCCATATTCATCTTTGATCTGTATGTGATTAGCTGGTAAATCAAAATCTCTAATCTCAGAAAATGGGTTAATTTAGCTAAGTAACCAGATCAATGTGAAAGTTGTTGGAGAATGTGAGTCTTAGAATTAAACTGAATAAAGAGAATTGTACCGTCTCTGGCCTGTTAAACCCCTCATTGCCAAATATTATGTATGTATGTATTTATTTATTTATTTATTTATTTATTTATTTATTTATTTATTTATTTATTTATTTATTTATTTATTTATTTATTTATTCATTCATTCATTCATTCATTCATTCATTCATTCATCTATCCATCCATTTATTCCCTCCTTCCTTCTTTCCTTCCCCCTCTCTCCCTCCTTCCTTTCCTCCCTTCTTCCCTTCCTTCCTTCCCTCCCTCCATCCCACTCCTTCCTTCCTTCCTTCGTTTTCCCATCCTTCTTTCTTTTTCTTTCATTCCGTCCCTCCCTCCCTCCTTTTCTTTCTTCCCTTTCCCTCCCTCCTTCCTTCCTCCCATTTCCATTCTGCTTTTTCCATCCTTAAAAATAATCCTAAATGTAAATGTTAACAGAGTAATGATTTTTTAAATTACCAGCTCAACATGAAGAGGCATTTAAATCTTCAAACTTCAGTATGCAGATTAAGCTTCTACAACTTTGTTGGGACAAATAAACCTTAATTCAACAAGACAGAATAATCCGGACTGTCCAAAAGAAAGGAAGGAAGGAAGGAAGGATGGAAGAGGAAAAGAGGGAGGGGGGGAAGAAAGAAAGGGGGAAGGAAGGAAGGAGGGAGGGAGGGAGAAGGAAGAAAAGAAGGACAAACTGGATCTCTCCTTCTTACCATATTCGTCCACATCAAAGCTGTGTTCTGCAACTTTCGTGGAGTCTTCCTCTACCACCACTTTGTAGCTGCCCAAGAGGGAATCGGAAGGCAGAGAATAGGAAAGCTGGATTATGCCCAACGGTAACTCCACATCTCTCCACTGGAACACCTGGTTGTTTTTAGGATCCTGGAAAGAACAAGATAACAAGTTCCAAAGTTTGTCCATATCCCAGAATTGTTCTAGAATCAGTGGTTCATAATCCGGAAAATGTAGTCCTACAATCCCATTCTCTGAGCGCTATGAGCAGTGTATCTGGATATGGCAGCCTTCCAGAAGCCCATATATGTTGGGATTAAACTCTCAGAATCGGCACCCAGCAAGGACAATTGCTGTGCTGGCTGGAAATTCGGGGAGTTATACTCCCTAATTTTCTGAAGGTCCCAAGTTGGAGATGGTGGCTATAGGATTTAGAGCTGTGGTGGTGCAGTGGTTTGAGTGCAGTACTGCAGGCTACTTCTGCTGACTGCCAGCTGCCCGCAATTTGGCAGTTCGAACCTCACCAGGCTCAAGTTGACTCAGCCTTCCATCCTTCCGAAGTTGGTAAAATGAGGACCCAGATTGTTGAGGGCAATATGCTGATTCTGTAACCACTTAGAGAGGGAGTAAAGCACTGTGAAGCGGTATATACGTGCTATTGCTATTAGCAAGAAGGCTCTGCCATTAGACAAAGGGATGTTCGAGCTCAGATTGTACAAGCTGTGGGAGGCTGGGACATAGTTCCTTGAACGCTTTAACAACTTTAGAGCAACTAATTTAAGAAAGAAAGGAGCTAAACAAAACAAGCCTCTTAGCTGGTTGCCAGATCAGCACTGCATTCCTCCAGAGGACCACTAGATGGAGGGAATGTGTTCACTGAGTAGCTCACCATTCTTCTGCCATCTAGTGGACACCTTGAGGAATTGCAGCTCAGAAATGGTAGCACTAAAGCTATGATCTACTTTATGCAGGAAGTTGATTCATGTCTTTAGTTGATTTCCTTGATCGATGCTACTGTTTCTGTGATGAAATGCAAGGAGAGGGCTCTCATTCAGCCCAATTCCTAGTAAAGAAGATAAGAACAAACCTCTCAAAGACAAAATATCCCACATTTCCCGACAGCATTAATTTTGCTACTTTGTGGGACTGTGTAAAATAGCCCCATGCTTAACGAATTGAAATGGGACTCGATATTAGCTATTTTAAAAATCTCTCTCCTTCGCCACCAAGAGATCTGCTTGTATCATTTTTTGGTCAACCATCTGGAAATGGTTGGTCATTTTGATTTCCCAAGATCCTGCAGCCCTCAGATTTCCTGGTGGCCTCCCATCCAAAGATCAATGAGGTCCAATCAACCATGGAGCTGGAGCTGATATGGCCTTTCAGCACACACCTGGATGTACACAACTGGAAACTGTGGAGACAAAAAATAAAGCACAGGAAAATCAGAGACACCAATGAATGAAAAGGAGGATAGAGAAGAAAAGTAGGTAGAAAAAAAGGGGCATGGGAGATTCTTTTATGTTGCATTATGGTTTTGATAGGTATTTATTTGTATTTTGTTTTACCTCAAGGGACTGTTCTTAGAATTCCCACCACACACGTCCATAACAACCACCCTGTGAGGTTGGTTGGTTGGTTGGTTGACAATGCCTAGCCACAAGGTCACCCAGCCAGTTTTCTTTCTTTCTTTATTTATTTATTTGATTTGATTTCTAGACCGCCCCCTCTCCCCGAAGGGACTCGGGGCGGTGTACAGGTACCAAATTAAAAACCTTACAAATAATCATAAATATAGTTAAAATCGAATTAAACTTTAAACCCCTGTACAAATTTATAAAAATTAAAAACTTAGCCTAAGACCAAAATTTAAAAATACAGACTGAGGTGGGATAGCTGGAATTAGGCCAAGCCGGCTAGATTAAACAGGTGGGTTTTGAGCTTCTTACGGAAGGAGCGGAGGTCCGTGGTTGTTCTAATATCAGGGGGAATGTCATTCCAGAGGGTCGGGCCCATCACAGAGAAGGCCCTTCCCCTGGGCGTCGCCCGCTGGCACAGCCTAGTGACTAAGGGTAGATTGAAACTCAGCACTAATCCAAAGCTTTCAATTACTCCATGAATTTTCACTAGTTTTCACCCAGGGGTATCTCCACACCAAAGGTGGGTTTCAGCCAGTTTGCCCTGGATCAGGCGAATCGATAGTTACAAAGGTGGCAGCAGGAGGCTCTGCCCACCTGCCCGAACGCTTCTGTGCATGTGCAAAAGCATTGCACGAGGGCGTGCGTGCACAAGCGAACCAGTAGTAAAATAAATTGAAACCCACCACTGCTCCACACATGCTCTGGGTTCAATGTTATATGTGAGGAGGGAGGAGTCCATAGAATTCCCCTGGAGAGGAATTGACCCCAGGGAGAGCATGAATTGAATGTTTTCTCACGGAGATGCCATCATCTCTGTCTGTCTTACTACCCCCCCCCCCCCAAATTTACCTTCTTCTTCATGGGATGGAACTCTTTATCCATAGAGACGATGCGAAACTGAACTGCAAAAGACAGAGGGAGAATAGGTGGGGAAAATAGCCACTGAGTATAGAAATATTAAAATATAGAAGGGATCTTGGAGATCATTTACTGTGTTTCCCCAAAAATAAGACAGGGTCTTATTTTCTTTTGCCGTCCCCCCCAATAAGCGCTTGGCCTTATTTCAGGGAGATCTTATTATTTTTGAGGTGCAGGAGCTGGCCAGCATGTCACCTCATGGCTGCTGCTGTGTTGCAATATTTTCAGGAGAGGGCTTATTTTAGCACATGCTCTCAAAAGCCCAATTGGGCTTATTATCCAGGGAGGTCTTATTTTCAGGCAAAATACTGTAGTCCAATGTTTTCTCATACTTGAGTATTTGAAGACATGTGGACTTCTGCTCCCAGAATTCCCTGACCAGCCATGGGGTCTTTCCAGAAGATTCCGTGCTGGCTGTTGAATTCTGGGAACTGAAGTCTAAACATCTTCACGTTGCTACAGTTGAGAAACATGAATCTGACCGCTGCCCAGGGCAATAATAGACTGTTCCTGGTAGGTGGCCACCCAGCTTTTGTTTAAATCCTTCCATCAATTCTCCCTCCTGAGTAGTCAATCCCATCCAGCTCCATTAATACATTTTTTTAATCTGATGTCCAATCATAATGTACCTTTCTGACATTTAGATCATTGTTTCATGTCTCCTAGAAAGACCCCCAAAATTGAGCAGCTAAGAGATACATGAAGACTGCTGTCCGACCTCCACTTAGTCTTCTCTGCTCCAAGGGGAAGAGCATACCCACTATCCAATCATTTCTCATCGATCTTTTTTTTCTCCTTCCCTTTGGTTGCCTCCTCCCTCCTCTGGAGACACTCTGGTTTGTCTGCTTTCCTTGATGAAAGGCAGGGTCCAGCCAACCAGAGGAGAACAATGAGGATTCCTGACATTGAAGAAGTCACGTGATTATGCCTATCCTGGCTCTATTCCACTTGGTAGATGGTGTTGGAAACTGATTACGGGCAGGGGTGGGATTGAAAAATTTTAGCAACCGGTTCTCTGCCCAGTTGCTGGGTGGGAGTGGCCATGGGGGTGTGGCCTACTTGACCTCCTGCACCACGGTGGGGAGGGGGTGTTTTTGTCCTCCTCAGGCTCTGGAGGCTTTTCTCACACCTGCGGGAGGGCACAAACGGTCTCCCCTGGGGTCCGGAGGCCGACTGGAGGCTGGAAACGGGCCTGTTTCTGGACTTCTGGAACTTCCGGGAGGCCCATTTTCCACCCTCCCAGAGCCTCCACGCAGGCCCTGCACTTACCTCACATCCAAAACAGGCCACATGGAGACTCCTGGGAGGGGTGGGGTGGGAGGGGCCAGCCAATCCTTACAACTACCAGTCCGGCAAACCAGATGTAAAATTAGCATCCAGTTCGCTGAACCAGTCCGAACTGGCTGAAACCTACGCCTAATTACTGGTCATCTCCAAGTTATATACAGGTAGTACTCAACCTACGACCACAATGGAGCCCAAAATTTACGTTGTTCGGTGAGACATTTGTTAAGTGACATTTGCCCCATTTTACAACCATTCTTTCCTCAGATGTTAAGTGAACTGCTGCAGTTGATAATTTAGTAACCTGGTTGTTAAGTGAATCTGACTCTTTCCCCATTGAGTTCACTCGTCGGAAAGTCCCCAAAAGAGTTCGCATCACTTTGGGACATTGCAACCATCATAAATATGAGACAGTTATCAAACATCTAAATTTTGATCATAGGATTATGGGGAGGATACAAAGATTGTAACTGAAAAAAACATGTCACTTTTTTTCACTGCTGTTGTAACTTTGACTAAATGAACTATTGTAAGTCAAGAACTACCTGTAGTGGACTTCCGGTTCCGGCGGCTACGGCGACGGGCAAGAACTTTGCCCGCTCCCGCTCTTCGGTGGGCTTCCCCCGTCTTCAGGGGGGCACAGGACGCCCCGGAGAGGCGTCCTGCCAAGGGAGCGGCTCGCGGAAGGCTCTGGCACCGGCGGCGGCTGGTGGGGGCTTCTCCGCTTTGCTCCAGGCACCGGAGAGCAGTTTCGGAGGGCGCGCCTGCGTCTCGCTCTATGCTGATTGGAGAACGCAAAACTGAAGGAAGCAGCGGCGGTGCGGTGAGATGCTTCCTCTCTTCATCCCCTTACTTTTGAGTTGATGGACTTTTCAGTAATTTTAAAAGTTAACCTTTCGGATTTATTCTTGGAGGAGCGGCTGGAGGGGAGTGGGATTGCCCCCCCCCCTTGGACAAGCGGCTTGTAAAAATTCTGCTCTCGCCCCCAGGGGAAGGAGGAGGGGGGAGAGCCAACTAATGATGCCTCACCCCAGTAAAAGTGTTTTTCATGGGACTTAGTTCCAGAACTTATTGATGATCTGAGAACTTTGTGAACTTTTAAAAATTTTTCCTATGCCTCTGAGCCCAAAGCTGGCAGGGCAAGATGGCACACTTCCGTTGTCTTCATGAACTGTGAAACCTGACTCCACCTTTAAAATTCAGGCTTCCGGTCTTTCTCTCCATGTCACCCAAAGGAATCTCTTGTGGATTGTTATTTCCTGAACTCTTTGGAGAAAAAACTTTCATCTATTGCTAGATTGACTAAAGAAACTCCCACCTGTTTGGATCTTCTGCCTCCTGGACTCATCTGCCTGCCCTACTTCTCCAGCTGCCCAGTCTCTACACTGACTGATCTCTTTGTTTTATAAACCATGTCTCCAAAAAGACCACCCCCTGGAAAACCTGGCTTTGCTACTTCTGCCCTGACATCTGCAACATCCAGTCCTGCCACACAGTCAAAGATTACAGAACTGATGCAACCTAAGAGTACAGAGATGGATTTGCAACAAATGCTCCAGCAACTCATACAGGGCCAGGAAGAAATTAAGAAACAATTAAAAGAAATGAAGGAAGAAATTAAAGAGAATCGAGTCCAAATTTATAAGAACTCACAGAGACTGGACCTTGTGGAGGGTGGGGTGGTGGAGGCGAGAGGGGGGGTAGAGGCTTTACAGAAGGGAAACAAAGAACTTGATATCCAACAAATGAAAATAGAGTTTGAGAGAATGTCCTTTTATCTTAGATTTCAAAATGTAATAGAAGCAGATGGGGAAAATATAAGGGACATTATGACTAATATTTTAGCTGAATACATACACAAAGATAAACAGCAGATGGAATGGGAGATAGATCTGGTTTATAGAGTGAATTCAGCATATGCCAGAACACACAATGTACCCAGGGAGGTTCATATTAAATTCCTTAGGAAAAGCACAAGAGATGAAATTCTGGGTGTACAAAGGGGGCAAACATTGACATATCATGACAGGGAGATAACCATCTTGAAGCAGATCCCCCAAAAAATTAGGGAGAAAAGGAAAAACTATTCGCAATTGGCGAATAAATTATACCAGAAGGGGGTGTGGTTTAGATGGTTGATGCCTGAAGGTATGCTGATATTCTGGGAGGAGACAAGAATCAGAATCAATACACCCATAGAGGCACAGGCCTTTATGGAAAAAAATAAAGTGAACCTAGAAAAAACAGAAGACACTACAATGGTCACACAAGACACGGGAGGGGCCGGAGCTCTGCCAGCGGGGGGTGAAGGGGCAACACCAAGAAAGCTCAGATCACAAAAATGAACAAGAAAACCACAATGTTATAAACAGACCGAAAGTAATAATGAAATTATATCTAGACTATATATCATAACTATATAAACCGATTGAAAACTATTTTTTCTAGAATTAATATGCTGATTTTTTATGATTACGTATTAATGTTTTATATTTAGATGTATCCTATGAGTTTGGAGGGAGGGGCGTCTGCCACACTTGCAACTGCCAAAATTTGTAACCATTCCACTTACCCTTTTCCTTATAAATGTTTTTAAAAACCAATAAAACTTTTTGGGGAAAAAAAAAGAACTACCTGTAGTTTGCACACCCCAAGATCAGAGCAAGCCAACAAATTCTTCCACCACTAGCAAAAATGTCCTTTGATGTTTATTTATTAAACATCGGCAAAGCTGAAAAACAGTTGACTGGCCAAGTTGGAAGATGCCACAGGCAAAATTGGGGACAAGTGAATAATGTATAAGAATGAACCTTATTTCCATTTCTCTTGTTACACATCAAAAGGCAGAGGACCTTCCAAAGCCACTCAAAGCAATATGAGTCATTCCCAAAATATGTTTCATGATGTTAAAGGTTATTGTTATTGTTTTTATTATTAATGTTTTAAATCAGGGGTGTCAGATTTCATTGAGGGACGCATCAGGGTTGTATTTGACCTCAGGGGAGGGGAGGGGCCAGTGTGGGCGTGGCCAGCTCAACATCACTCGTATCCGGGGCTCCTACGGACACTCGAGTGCTCTGCCAGCAAAAATGGGCTCCCAAGCTCCGTATTTGCTGGCAGAGGCATTGAGGGCCAGTCCTTCACTGTTTCCAGGGCAGTCCAGGAGCCAGATCCAGCCTGTAGGCTTTAAGTGTTAAATGATACGCTGGCCTTCAAAACCAAATTATTAGATATTCGTCATTTCCATTTGTTATCCCCATGTTGTGGGTAACTGAGCAGGGTGAAGGTGCTTGCTCTGATCTGGGCACAGGGTCTGACATGGAGGAGATGGGGTGGGCGTGAACTAAACTGAAAATGCCCACAGTCATTTTCCAACATTTTCTGCCACAGGGGCGCATATCTGTAGCTTGAGTATAGATTCGTTCTCCGAGTTTATGGGTTGGTTTCCGAACGTTTCGTTACCAGGTTAGGTAACATCTTCAGCCGAGTTTAGGGGATGTCCATGTCAATGTTATTCTGTCTCTAAGGGCTTCAGCTGTGGGGGTGTCAAGTGGGGGTCTTGTGATATAAACGCAAGAACACAGACATCCCCTAAACTCGGCTGGAGATGTTACCTAGCCTGGTAATGAAACGTTCAGAAACCAAGCCACAAGCTGGGAGAATGAACATTCACCCTCACTTTCCGCTACTTTTTGTGGCAATAAGTGGGCTGCATTGAATATGGTACTTCTGTACTCAATGCATTGATAAGTAATTATTCTTCCCCACCAGCTTTGGAGAAATCAGCTCACGTTGAGGCTCCCACAGAGGGATTTCACACTGGGGACAGTTGACAGATTAACAACAGATCCCACTCCTTCCCCTTCTCATCTCTTTAGCTAGGTTGATTTTTTTAATCACGTTATATTTATATCATTAAAGTTTTATGAAGTTTTAATATTGCAAGCCAACCAGAATTATGATGTGGTAAGATTGGCAGCTAATAAAGTTTACAATAATTAATAATTTTTTAAAAAATCCAGCTTCAGCTTATGCTCACACAGAGGTGAGAGGAGAAACAGGGAATGAAGCTTCCATCTTAACCACCATTAATATAGTGATGGTTCAAGACGACTTCTGGCAGCTGAAGGCTGCGGTCGCGTGCGTCCGCCTTCTCGCTTTTCGATGGGCTCCCCTGAATCCTAGGGGAGCACAGGGTGCCTTGGAGGGGCGCCCTGCCATAGGGGCGGCTTGCTGGGACCCCCTGGAGCAGCAGCGGCTGGGGGTGTGTGTCTCCAGCTTTGTCCCAGGAGCCGGAAAGCATAGGGAGCATGTGGAATGCCACCGCGCGCTTCGCCGAACACAGCCTGGAAGGAAATGATCAATCTGAATGAAACAGCTGAAATGTGGTGAGGAGTGGGGTCTCCCCAGGTCTTTTACTGTTTTTACTCTATTGACTGATCTGCAGGTTTTTTGGGGGGACTTTGTTTCAACCCTTGGAGGAGTTAAGATTGGAGGGGGGGGGAAATTTCCACCCCTCCTTGGAAAAGCGGCACTTGGAAAATCTCTCCCTTGTATGGGAGAGAGAGAAAGTTTAAAATCTACTTTCACTTTCCTTAAATAATGGGGAATTTTTTTTCCTTTTTCTGTTTTGACCACAACTGCAAGAGAAAGGATGGTTGAACTGATTCTTCTCTAAACTATGCATGGGAACTTTGATCTTGTTGTTTCCTGACCACCTGTACTGGCTGAGCCAATATGGCCAACTTCCTCCTTCTTTTTTGTCTTTATGAATGAGACTCCTCCCTTGGAAAACTTTATGGCTTTGAACTAATTTCCACCCCAGAGACCTCCAGGAGCCTCTTCAAATACGTTTTTCTCCTGGATTTGGAATATTTTGATCCACCTATCTGCTCTAGTTTTGTATTAGATGATTTATTCTTCTTTGGACTTGCTTGTCTGGTGATCCCTACCGGCTGTGCTTTCCCACAGACACCATTTCTTTGTACAGAACAACAACTATCTCCGAGCTTCATGATGGGTCCAAAGAAGTTACCGCCTGGAAATGCCTCATCGGCCCCGACATCTTCTACGTCCAGCCCCATTGCTCACCAGTCACAACTGGGATCTTTTTACAACCTAAAGCCCCTGAAGAGAGTTCAAAGGATTTGTCCATTCATCGGATGCTTCAATCCATCTTAAAGGGACAGGACGAAATGAAAAAACAACTGCAGGACTTAAATGATCAGCTCAGAGAGACGAAACAACAAACCACACGGAATGAACAGAGGATAGGTGTACTGGAGGAGGGTGTGGTTGGGATGAAAGACGACCTGAAGACAATCCAAAGGGGGAATGTAGAATTTGAGAATCATGTGATAAAAATGGAATTTGAAAGGATGTCTTTTTTCCTTAGGTTCCAAAACTTGCCAGAAGTTGAGAATGAAGATCTTAAGGAGATTATCACCACAATGTTAGCAGAATATATTAACAGAGACAAACAACAGCTTTGGTGGGATATTGTCCTGATCTATAGGATTAATTCAGCCTATGCAAGAACACACAATGTTCCAAGGGAAGTTCATGTTAAATTTCTTAGAAAAACCTCAAGAGATTAGTTTCTAGGAGCTCAAAGGGGAGGACCATTAAAATATAAGGATAAGGAAATAACCATTGTTAAACAGATCCCAAAGAAAGTAAGATATAAGAGAAGGAAATATTCCTTCTTAGCAAAAAAATTATACAATAATGGGGTTTGGTTTAGGTGGCTGTTAGCAGAAGGCATGTTGATTTTTTGGGAGGGCAGTAGAATTAGAATCAACACAGTTGTGGAAGCAGAGGCTTTCACTAAAAAACACAGTGCTCTCTTAGATGACATGGGGGATGTTACACAAGAAACAAAGAAGGGAGGGGCTGAAGCTCTGCCAGTGGACCGGGGGGGGGGGTGAGGATGCAACAACTAGAAGACTCAGATCACAAAAGTGATTTGAAACATTATTGCAAATGTTGTTACAATGTACCTTTATGGAAGTGATATAAAACAAAATGATTGAAACATACTGATGATTTTGTGTTAAACTTAAAACTGCTAATACCTATGTAAATGTTGATAATTTTCTATTTTTTTGTAAAAATTGTGAGACCTGGGGGGCTTCTCCCCCCTGCACGATATAGCTGTCAAAATGTTCTATAACCTTTTAACCCTTTTTCCCTGTAAAACTTTTAAAATCAATAAAATTTGGACAATACAAAAAATATAGTGACGGTTCGAAGTTACAATGGCAGTGAAAAAATTGGCTTACACTTATTCTCACAGTTCTGACCATCTTCATGCTCTTCACGATCCCGCGATCAAAATTTGGACATTTGGCAGCCAGCATGCATTTACAATAGTTACAAGCATCCGGGAATCAGGGGATCAACCATTTGCAGCCTTCCCAGCCGGCTTCCAACAACAGGATCAAGAGGGGAATTCAGGCTCGCTTCACGACGGCACCATTTACTTCACAAATGCAGTGATTTGCATAAAAGTCAGGCGATTCACTTAACAATCACCTGGTTTAGCAATGGAAATTCTAAAATTTGTAAAGCAAAACTTGTAAAAATTGTAACGATCAAGTTTTGAAAAGGTTAAAAAAGGAAGAATTTCAGGAGCAGGTTTCCCACTGGAGTCGCCCTTTACCTTGTTGTCCTGTTCTGTAGAAGGGTTTGTCCATCTGGATGAAAAGCAGATTCTTTGGTCTCTCAATCTGGACTGTTTTGCGGATCCGGAAACTGTGGGTCAAGTCATTTCCACGGAACTCGAGAAGAGCTTCCGATGGGAAAGAAATATTGCTCTCCCTGGGAACCTGCAGGATGAAAAAGAGACAAAATCAAATGGTTTGAGAGGGATTGTTCTCATGATGTTCTATTGCTTTGTGTTTGCATTGT
>NW_028113498.1:0-43914 GCF_964273705.1 Natrix helvetica
CCTCCCTCTCCCCTCTCCCTCTCTCTTTCCTCCCTCACCCTTTTATGTTGTTGCATTCAACACAATGCAAACACAAAGCAATAGAACATCATGAGAACAATCCCTCTCAAACCATTTGATTTTGTCTCTTTTTCATCCTGCAGGTTCCCAGGGAGAGCAATATTTCTTTCCCATCGGAAGCTCTTCTCGAGTTCCGTGGAAATGACTTGACCCACAGTTTCCGGATCCGCAAAACAGTCCAGATTGAGAGACCAAAGAATCTGTTTTTCATCCAGATGGACAAACCCTTCTACAGAACAGGACAACAAGGTAAAGGGCGACTCCAGTGGGAAACCTGCTCCTGAAATTCTTCCTTTTTTAACCTTTTCAAAACTTGATCGTTACAATTTTTACAAGTTTTGCTTTACAAATTTTAGAATTTCCATTGCTAAACCAGGTGATTGTTAAGTGAATCGCCTGACTTTTATGCAAATCACTGCATTTGTGAAGTAAATGGTGCCGTCGTGAAGCGAGCCTGAATTCCCCTCTTGATCCTGTTGTTGGAAGCCGGCTGGGAAGGCTGCAAATGGTTGATCCCCTGATTCCCGGATGCTTGTAACTATTGTAAATGCATGCTGGCTGCCAAATGTCCAAATTTTGATCGCGGGATCGTGAAGAGCATGAAGATGGTCAGAACTGTGAGAATAAGTGTAAGCCAATTTTTTCACTGCCATTGTAACTTCGAACCGTCACTATATTTTTTGTATTGTCCAAATTTTATTGATTTTAAAAGTTTTACAGGGAAAAAGGGTTAAAAGGTTATAGAACATTTTGACAGCTATATCGTGCAGGGGGGAGAAGCCCCCCAGGTCTCACAATTTTTACAAAAAAATAGAAAATTATCAACATTTACATAGGTATTAGCAGTTTTAAGTTTAACACAAAATCATCAGTATGTTTCAATCATTTGTTTTATATCACTTCCATAAAGGTACATTGTAACAACATTTGCAATAATGTTTCAAATCACTTTTGTGATCTGAGTCTTCTAGTTGTTGCATCCTCCCCCCCACCCCAGGTCCACTGGCAGAGCTTCAGCCCCTCCCTCCTTTGTTTCTTGTGTAACATCCCCCATGTCATCTAAGAGAGCACTGTGTTTTTTAGTGAAAGCCTCTGCTTCCACAACTGTGTTGATTCTAATTCTACTGCCCTCCCAAAAAATCAACATGCCTTCTGCTAACAGCCACCTAAACCAAACCCCATTATTGTATAATTTTTTTGCTAAGAAGGAATATTTCCTTATCCTTATATTTTAATGGTCCTCCCCTTTGAGCTCCTAGAAACTAATCTCTTGAGGTTTTTCTAAGAAATTTAACATGAACTTCCCTTGGAACATTGTGTGTTCTTGCATAGGCTGAATTAATCCTATAGATCAGGACAATATCCCACCAAAGCTGTTGTTTGTCTCTGTTAATATATTCTGCTAACATTGTGGTGATAATCTCCTTAAGATCTTCATTCTCAACTTCTGGCAAGTTTTGGAACCTAAGGAAAAAAGACATCCTTTCAAATTCCATTTTTATCACATGATTCTCAAATTCTACATTCCCCCTTTGGATTGTCTTCAGGTCATCTTTCATCCCAACCACACCCTCCTCCAGTACACCTATCCTCTGTTCATTCCGTGTGGTTTGTTGTTTCGTCTCTCTGAGCTGATCATTTAAGTCCTGCAGTTGTTTTTTCATTTCGTCCTGTCCCTTTAAGATGGATTGAAGCATCCGATGAATGGACAAATCCTTTGAACTCTCTTCAGGGGCTTTAGGTTGTAAAAAGATCCCAGTTGTGACTGGTGAGCAATGGGGCTGGACGTAGAAGATGTCGGGGCCGATGAGGCATTTCCAGGCGGTAACTTCTTTGGACCCATCATGAAGCTCGGAGATAGTTGTTGTTCTGTACAAAGAAATGGTGTCTGTGGGAAAGCACAGCCAGTAGGGATCACCAGACAAGCAAGTCCAAAGAAGAATAAATCGTCTAATACAAAACTAGAGCAGATAGGTGGATCAAAATATTCCAAATCCAGGAGAAAAACGTATTTGAAGAGGCTCCTGGAGGTCTCTGGGGTGGAAATTAGTTCAAAGCCATAAAGTTTTCCAAGGGAGGAGTCTCATTCATAAAGACAAAAAAAGAAGGAGGAAGTTGGCCATATTGGCTCAGCCAGTACAGGTGGTCAGGAAACAACAAAATCAAAGTTCCCATGCATAGTTTAGAGAAGAATCAGTTCAACCATCCTTTCTCTTGCAGTTGTGGTCAAAACAGAAAAAGGAAAAAAAAATCCCCATTATTTAAGGGAAGTGAAAGTAGATTTTAAACTTTCTCTCTCTCCCATACAAGGGAGAGATTTTCCAAGTGCCGCTTTTCCAAGGAGGGGTGGAAATTTCCCCCCCTCCAATCTTAACTCCTCCAAGGGTTGAAACAAAGTCCCCCCAAAAAACCTGCAGATCAGTCAATAGAGTAAAAACAGTAAAAGACCTGGGGAGACCCCACTCCTCACCACACTTCAGCTGTTTCATTCAGATTGATCATTTCCTTCCAGGCTGCGTTCGGCGAAGCGCGCGGTGGCATTCCGCACGCTCCCTACGCTTTCCGGCTCCTGGGACAAAGCTGGAGAAACCCCCCCCGGCCGCTGCTGCTCCAGGGGGTCCCAGCAAGCCGCCCCTATGGCAGGGCGCCCCTTCAAGGCACCCTGTGCTCCCCCTAGGATTCAGGGGAGCCCATCGAAAAGCGAGAAGGCGGACGCACGCGACCGCCGCCTTCAGCTGCCAGAAGTCGTCTTGAACCATCACTATATTAATGGTGGTTAAGATGGAAGCTTCATTCCCTGTTTCTCCTCTCGCCTCTGTGTGAGCATAAGCTGAAGCTGGATTTTTTTTTAAATTATTAATTATTGTAAACTTTATTAGCTGCCAATCTTACCACATCATAATTCTGGTTGGCTTGCAATATTAAAACTTCATAAAACTTTAATGATATAAATATAACGTGATTAAAAAAATCAACCTAGCTAAAGAGATGAGAAGGGGAAGGATCTGTTGTTAATCTGTCAACTGTCCCCAGTGTGAAATCCCTCTGTGGGAGCCTCAACGTGAGCTGATTTCTCCAAAGCTGGTGGGGAAGAATAATTACTTATCAATGCATTGAGTACAGAAGTACCATATTCAATGCAGCCCACTTATTGCCACAAAAAGTAGCGGAAAGTGGGGGTGAAGGTTCATTCTCCCAGCTTGTGGCTTGGTTTCTGAACGTTTCATTACCAGGCTAGGTAACATCTCCAGCCGAGTTTAGGGGATGTCTGTGTTCTTGCGTTTATATCACAAGACCCCCACTTGACACCCCCACAGCTGAAGCCCTTAGAGACAGAATAACATTGACACGGACATCCCCTAAACTCGGCTGAAGATGTTACCTAACCTGGTAACGAAACGTTCGGAAACCAACCCATAAACTCGGAGAACGAATCTATACTCAAGCTACAGATATGCGCCCCTGTGGCAGAAAATTTTGGAAAATGACTGTGGGCATTTTCAGTTTAGTTCACGCCCACCCCATCTCCTCCATGTCAGACCCTGTGCCCAGATCAGAGCAAGCACCTTCACCCTGCTCAGTTACCCACAACATGGGGATAACAAATGGAAATGACGAATATCTAATAATTTGGTTTTGAAGGGCAGCGTATCATTTAACACTTAAAGCCTACAGGCTGGATCTGGCTCCTGGACTGCCCTGGAAACAGTGAAGGACTGGCCCTCAATGCCTCTGCCAGTGAATACGGAGCTTGGGAGCCCATTTTTGCTGGCAGAGCACTCGAGTGTCCGTAGGAGCCCCGGATACGAGTGATGTTGAGCTGGCCACGCCCACACTGGCCCCTCCCCTCCCCTGAGGTCAAATACAACCCTGATGCGTCCCTCAATGAAATCAAGTTTGACACCCCTGATTTAAAACATTAATAATAAAAACAATAACAATAACCTTTAACATCATGAAACATATTTTGGGAATGACTCATATTGCTTTGAGTGGCTTTGGAAGGTCCTCTGCCTTTTGATGTGTAACAAGAGAAATGGAAATAAGGTTCATTCTTATACATTATTCACTTGTCCCCAATTTTGCCTGTGGCATCTTCCAACTTGGCCAGTCAACTGTTTTTCAGCTTTGCCGATGTTTAATAAATAAACATCAAAGGACATTTTTGCTAGTGGTGGAAGAATTTGTTGGCTTGCTCTGATCTTGGGGTGTGCAAACTACAGGTAGTTCTTTTTTTTTTTCCAAAAAGTTTTATTGGTTTTTTAAAACATTTATAAGGAAAAGGGTAAGTGGAATGGTTACAAATTTTGGCAGTTGCAAGTGTGGCAGACGCCCCCTCCCTCCAAACTCATAGGATACATCTAAATATAAAACATTAATACATAATCATAAAAAATCAGCATATTAATTCTAGAAAAAATAGTTTTCAATCGGTTTATATAGTTATGATATATAGTCTAGATATAATTTCATTATTACTTTCGGTCTGTTTATAACATTGTGGTTTTCTTGTTCATTTTTGTGATCTGAGCTTTCTTGGTGTTGCCCCTTCACCCCCCGCTGGCAGAGCTCCGGCCCCTCCCGTGTCTTGTGTGACCATTGTAGTGTCTTCTGTTTTTTCTAGGTTCGCTTTATTTTTTTCCATAAAGGCCTGTGCCTCTATGGGTGTATTGATTCTGATTCTTGTCTCCTCCCAGAATATCAGCATACCTTCAGGCATCAACCATCTAAACCACACCCCCTTCTGGTATAATTTATTCACCAATTGCGAATAGTTTTTCCTTTTCTCCCTAATTTTTTTGGGGATCTGCTTCAAGATGGTTATCTCCCTGTCATGATATGTCAATGTTTGCCCCCTTTGTACACCCAGAATTTCATCTCTTGTGCTTTTCCTAAGGAATTTAATATGAACCTCCCTGGGTACATTGTGTGTTCTGGCATATGCTGAATTCACTCTATAAACCAGATCTATCTCCCATTCCATCTGCTGTTTATCTGTTTATAACCTTTAACATCATGAAACGTACTTTGGGAATGACTCATATTGCTTCGAGTGGCTTTGGAAGGTCCTCTGCCTTTTGATGTGTAACAAGAGAAATGGAAATAAGGTTCATTCTTATACATTGTTCACATGTCCCCAATTTTGCCTGTGGCATCTTCCAACTTGGCCAGTCAACTGTTTTTCAGCTTTGCTGATGTTTAATAAATAAACATCAAAGGACATTTTTGCTAGTGGTGGAAGAATTTGTTGGCTTGCTCTGATCTTGGGGTGTGCAAACTACAGGTAGTTCTTGACTTACAATAGTTCATTTAGTCAAAGTTACAACAGCAGTGAAAAAAAGTGACATGTTTTTTTTCAGTTACAATCTTTGTATCCTCCCCATAATCCTATGATCAAAATTTAGATGTTTGATAACTGTCTCATATTTATGATGGTTGCAATGTCCCAAAGTGATGCGAACTCTTTTGGGGACTTTCCGACGAGTGAACTCAATGGGGAAAGAGTCAGATTCACTTAACAACCAGGTTACTAAATTATCAACTGCAGCGGTTCACTTAACATCTGAGGAAAGAATGGTTGTAAAATGGGGCAAATGTCACTTAACAAATGTCTCACCGAACAATGTAAATTTTGGGCTCCATTGTGGTCGTAGGTTGAGTACTACCTGTATATAACTTGGAGATGACCAGTAATTAGGCGTAGGTTTCAGCCAGTTCGGACTGGTTCAGCGAACTGGATGCTAATTTTACATCTGGTTTGCCGGACTGGTAGTTGTAAGGATTGGCTGGCCCCTCCCACCCCACCCCTCCCAGGAGTCTCCATGTGGCCTGTTTTGGATGTGAGGTAAGTGCAGGGCCTGCGTGGAGGCTCTGGGAGGGTGGAAAATGGGCCTCCCGGAAGTTCCAGAAGTCCAGAAACAGGCCCGTTTCCAGCCTCCAGTCGGCCTCCGGACCCCAGGGGAGACCGTTTGTGCCCTCCCGCAGGTGTGAGAAAAGCCTCCAGAGCCTGAGGAGGACAAAAACACCCCCTCCCCACTGTGGTGCAGGAGGTCAAGTAGGCCACACCCCCATGGCCACTCCCACCCAGCAACTGGGCAGAGAACCGGTTGCTAAAAATTTTCAATCCCACCCCTGCCCGTAATCAGTTTCCAACACCATCTACCAAGTGGAATAGAGCCAGGATAGGCATAATCACGTGACTTCTTCAATGTCAGGAATCCTCATTGTTCTCCTCTGGTTGGCTGGACCCTGCCTTTCATCAAGGAAAGCAGACAAACCAGAGTGTCTCCAGAGGAGGGAGGAGGCAACCAAAGGGAAGGAGAAAAAAAAGATCGATGAGAAATGATTGGATAGTGGGTATGCTCTTCCCCTTGGAGCAGAGAAGACTAAGTGGAGGTCGGACAGCAGTCTTCATGTATCTCTTAGCTGCTCAATTTTGGGGGTCTTTCTAGGAGACATGAAACAATGATCTAAATGTCAGAAAGGTACATTATGATTGGACATCAGATTAAAAAAATGTATTAATGGAGCTGGATGGGATTGACTACTCAGGAGGGAGAATTGATGGAAGGATTTAAACAAAAGCTGGGTGGCCACCTACCAGGAACAGTCTATTATTGCCCTGGGCAGCGGTCAGATTCATGTTTCTCAACTGTAGCAACGTGAAGATGTTTAGACTTCAGTTCCCAGAATTCAACAGCCAGCACGGAATCTTCTGGAAAGACCCCATGGCTGGTCAGGGAATTCTGGGAGCAGAAGTCCACAAGTCTTCAAATACTCAAGTATGAGAAAACATTGGACTACAGTATTTTGCCTGAAAATAAGACTTCCCTGGATAATAAGCCCAATTGGGCTTTTGAGAGCATGTACTAAAATAAGCCCTCTCCTGAAAATATTGCAACACAGCAGCAGCCATGAGGTGACATGCTGGCCAGCTCCTGCACCTCAAAAATAATAAGATCTCCCTGAAATAAGGCCAAGCGCTTATTGGGGGGGACGGCAAAAGAAAATAAGACCCTGTCTTATTTTTGGGGAAACACAGTAAATGATCTCCAAGATCCCTTCTATATTTTAATATTTCTATACTCAGTGGCTATTTTCCCCACCTATTCTCCCTCTGTCTTTTGCAGTTCAGTTTCGCATCGTCTCTATGGATAAAGAGTTCCATCCCATGAAGAAGAAGGTAAATTTTGGGGGGGGGGGGTAGTAAGACAGACAGAGATGATGGCATCTCCGTGAGAAAACATTCAATTCATGCTCTCCCTGGGGTCAATTCCTCTCCAGGGGAATTCTATGGACTCCTCCCTCCTCACATATAACATTGAACCCAGAGCATGTGTGGAGCAGTGGTGGGTTTCAATTTATTTTACTACTGGTTCACTTGTGCACGCACGCCCTCGTGCAACGCTTTTGCACATGCACAGAAGCGTTCGGGCAGGTGGGCAGAGCCTCCTGCTGCCACCTTTGTAACTATCGGTTCGCCTGATCCAGGGCAAACTGGCTGAAACCCACCTTTGGTGTGGAGATACCCCTGGGTGAAAACTAGTGAAGACTCATGGAGTAATTGAAAGCTTTGGATTAGTGCTGAGCTTCAATCTACCCTTAGTCACTAGGCTGTGCCAGCGGGCGACGCCCAGGGGAAGGGCCTTCTCTGTGATGGGCCCGACCCTCTGGAATGACCTTCCCCCTGATATTAGAACAACCACGGACCTCCGCTCCTTCCGTAAGAAGCTCAAAACCCACCTGTTTAATCTAGCCGGCTTGGCCTAATTCCAGCTATCCCACCTCAGTCTGTATTTTTAAATTTTGGTCTTAGGCTAAGTTTTTAATTTTTATAAATTTGTACAGGGGTTTAAAGTTTAATTCGATTTTAACTATATTTATGATTATTTGTAAGGTTTTTAATTTGGTACCTGTACACCGCCCCGAGTCCCTTCGGGGAGAGGGGGCGGTCTAGAAATCAAATCAAATAAATAAATAAATAAATAATGAAAATTGGCTGGGTGAACTTGTGGCTAGGCATTGTCAACCAACCAACCAACCTCACAGGGTGGTTGTTATGGGCGTGTGTGGTGGGAATTCTAAGAACAGTCCCTTGAGGTAAAACAAAATACAAATAAATACCTATCAAAACCATAATGCAACATAAAAGAATCTCCCATGCCCCTTTTTTTCTACCTACTTTTCTTCTCTATCCTCCTTTTCATTCATTGGTGTCTCTGATTTTCCTGTGCTTTATTTTTTGTCTCCACAGTTTCCAGTTGTGTACATCCAGGTGTGTGCTGAAAGGCCATATCAGCTCCAGCTCCATGGTTGATTGGACCTCATTGATCTTTGGATGGGAGGCCACCAGGAAATCTGAGGGCTGCAGGGTCTTGGGAAATCAAAATGACCAACCATTTCCAGATGGTTGCCCGAAAAATGATACAAGCAGATCTCTTGGTGGCAAAGGAGAGAGATTTTTAAAATAGCTAATATCGAGTCCCATTTCAATTCGTTAAGCATGGGGCTATTTTACACAGTCCCACAAAGTAGCAAAATTAATGCTGTCGGGAAACGTGGGATATTTTGTCTTTGAGAGGTTTGTTCTTATCTTCTTTACTAAGAATTGGGCTGAATGAGAGCCCTCTCCTTGCATTTCATCACAGAAACAGTAGCATCGATCAAGGAAATCAACTAAAGACATGAATCAACTTCCTGCATAAAGTAGATCATAGCTTTAGTGCTACCATTTCTGAGCTGCAATTCCTCAAGGTGTCCACTAGATGGCAGAAGAATGGTGAGCTACTCAGTGAACACATTCCCTCCATCTAGTGGTCCTCTGGAGGAATGCAGTGCTGATCTGGCAACCAGCTAAGAGGCTTGTTTTGTTTAGCTCCTTTCTTTCTTAAATTAGTTGCTCTAAAGTTGTTAAAGCGTTCAAGGAACTATGTCCCAGCCTCCCACAGCTTGTACAATCTGAGCTCGAACATCCCTTTGTCTAATGGCAGAGCCTTCTTGCTAATAGCAATAGCACTTCACAGTGCTTTACTCCCTCTCTAAGTGGTTACAGAATCAGCATATTGCCCTCAACAATCTGGGTCCTCATTTTACCAACTTCGGAAGGATGGAAGGCTGAGTCAACTTGAGCCTGGTGAGGTTCGAACTGCCAAATTGCGGGCAGCTGGCAGTCAGCAGAAGTAGCCTGCAGTACTGCACTCAAACCACTGCACCACCACAGCTCTAAATCCTATAGCCACCATCTCCAACTTGGGACCTTCAGAAAATTAGGGAGTATAACTCCCCGAATTTCCAGCCAGCACAGCAATTGTCCTTGCTGGGTGCCGATTCTGAGAGTTTAATCCCAACATATATGGGCTTCTGGAAGGCTGTCATATCCAGATACACTGCTCATAGCGCTCAGAGAATGGGATTGTAAGACTACATTTTCCGGATTATGAACCACTGATTCTAGAACAATTCTGGGATATGGACAAACTTTGGAACTTGTTATCTTGTTCTTTCCAGGATCCTAAAAACAACCAAGTGTTCCAGTGGAGAGATGTGGAAGTACCATTGGGCATAATCCAGCTTTCCTATTCTCTGTCTTCCGATTCCCTCTTGGGCACCTACAAAGTGGTGGTAGAGGAAGACTCCACGAAAGTTGCAGAACACAGCTTTGATGTGGACGAATATGGTGAGGAGAGATCCAGTTTGTCCTTCTTTTCTTCCTTCTCCCTCCCTCCTTCCTTCCTTCCCCCTTTCTTTCCTCCCTCCCTCTTTTCCTCTTCCATCCTTCCTTCCTTCCTTCCTTCCTTTCTTTTGGACAGTCCAGATTATTCTGTCTTGTTGAATTAAGGTTTATTTGTCCCAACAAAGTTGTAGAAGCTTAATCTGCATACTGAAGTTTGAAGATTTAAATGCCTCTTCATGTTGAGCTGGTAGATTTTAAAAATCATTACTCTGTTAACATTTACATTTAGGATTATTTTTAAGGATGGAAAAAGCAGAATGGAAATGGAAGGAAGGAAGGTGGGAGAGAAAGGGAAGAACGAAAAGGAGGGAGGGAGGGACGGAAGGAAAGAAAAAGAAAGAAGGATGGGAAAAAGAATGAAGGAAGGAAGGAGTGGGATGGAAGGAGGGAAGGAAGGAGGGAGAGAGGGGGAAGGAAGGAAAGAAGGAAGGAGGGAATAAATGGATGGATAGATGAATGAATGAATGAATAAATAATAATAATAATAATAATAATAATAATAATAATAATAATAATAATAATAATAATAATAATAATAATAATAATATTTAATGCTTCTAGACCGCCCCCTCTCCCGAAAGGGACTCGGGGCGGTGTACAGTTCATACAAAATATAACAAGATACAATAAAATTAAGTATGTACAGTTGACAGTTGACATGGAGGAGGTTAAAATGCAGTTAAAAGAACTGTACAAAGCAGATATAAAATAAAATAATATTTGGCAATGAGGGATTTAACAGGCCAGAGACGGTACAATTCTCTTTATTCAGTTTAATTCTAAGACTCACATTCTCCAACAAATTTCACATTGATCTGGTTACTTAGCTAAATTAACCCATTTTCTGAGATTAAGAGATTTTGATTTACCAGCTAATCACATACAGATCAAAGATGAATATGGAGTCTCTGGGCCAGGAATTTAAGGTAGTGGTTGGGACAATGGGATTGAAGTTTCACTCAACTCCCCCTCCCCGAATTCAACTAATTCAATGGGTTGAACCTCTACAAAACATAAGTCAGCAAAACAAGGACTAATTGTCTAAGATTGAAGCCAAACATTTAAGAAGGTTGTCCAAACGCAATTGTTAAAATCATTCTTGCATAATGTTACTGCTTTATTAATGCAAGGTTTAATTTGTCTTACTTAGATTTACAACTTACTTTTCCTTTCAGTCCTCAATTGTCTGGCCAATGTCTCCTTAGCCCTCAAGGGAGGTCACGGGGAGAACTGGGCAGTTTGTGCTCTCACAAGGTTCATCTCATGATTTTCTTCCCTTCCCTTTGCTCTTTCTAGATATGCCCAAATTTGAGGTTTTGATAAATGCCCCGAAGCTCATCACGGTTTTGACTGAGGAAATACCAATCAGAGTGTGTGGCAGGTACGTGATGCTCATCTACTCTCCTTTTGCCATTGTCAGCAGAAGGGGCAAGATTTTCTGGTGTGTGTTCTGACTTTGCAAGTAATGATAGGCTGCTTACTCATGAGTAAAATAAACCCCTTTTCAAAACAGGGCAGGAACAGTAACAAAGACCAAACGTAATTCGTCCCAATAAACCTGGCTCTGGCCAAGGAATCCAAATTGCTTGCTGTATACAACAACAACAAATGGTTGTCTGCAACAATAGGCCACTCCCAAATCCCTCCAATTTATTTCCTAGCCAGGGAGGGGCTGACTGGTGTCTAGGTCTGCTTTTCCCTGAGAGCCAGCACATTGATTTCCTTTGCTCTCCTCTCCTTTCCTCTATACGCATAGGCGCATCTGGGATGGGCTCTATCTTTTCCTCCCCCTCACTCAGCTCAGGCACCAAAGACAGCTGCCTCTCCACCTGGGGGAGGACGGAAGGCCCCAGTTCTGCCTCTGGCTCTGCTGCAAAGGCTTGGAAGCTGGCCCAGGCCCTCCCTCAACCTCCTCCTTGTCTGACTCTGCTGCTAGCTCTGCTGGCAGCCAATGAGCCACAACAGCAGAAGAAAGGGAGGATGGAAAATCTGCTCCTGTTCGGGTTTTTCTCACTTCCTATATGCAACGTATATGGTGATTTCATGCCCATGTAGGTTTTTTAACAGAAAAAGGGAAATGATTTGATGACGATTTCTTCTGAGAATGTCATATTCAGTATCCTGGCCTGGGATCTCCTGGTGGCCTCCTGTCCAAATACCCAACAGGCAGTATCCTGCTCAGGCTCAGAGATCAGCCAAGGTTGGTTTTGCATTGCCCCCTTGTGGAGCATAGATAGAAAGGCAGGGTAGTGGTGAAAGTGATGATGATAATTTACTTTCTTCTGAAGGAAACTGGAGCAGAGTAATAAAAACATCTTTTATAAGAAATAACAAGGTAAAATAACCCATAGGTATAAATAAATAAATATACCTGGAAGCTCTGAGGGTAATAAACCTAATAGATAAATATTGAGGAAGCTGGTGAGAGAAGATATATATTAAGCAGAGTCCTAGTCAGGTGGTTATGGTGAAAGGCTGGGTGAACAAGGGTTGTTTAAACAAAGACAGTATAAACAAGCAGAAATTTTTTTAAAAATCCGGCCTGCAAGATTTGCTCTTTAATAGTATCGGGAAATTGCCCAGAGTCATTCTGGACTGAGATGATGGATAAATGGCAAAAAATAACATAATTCAATGTAATATAAAATCAATGATAACCTGACATAATTTTTAAAAAGATAACTGATTATGAAAGAAAGAAAAATAAGAAATACAATACATGACAAAACAGAAGGTTAAAGAAATCAAACGCAAAGCCAGGCTTAGATATATGTGAGCCATATAAATTAAAATATTACTTTTTTAAAAAATGAATGAATGCAAGGAAAATATATGTGTCCCAAGATAATGTTGCAGGATCCAATCTGAGTCGGTCACCGGGACGAGAGGTTCAATCTTCTGAGTTTTGGAGTCATGCTGGAGTCCATCCTCAGGGAATTACTCTCTCTCTGCAGAATGTGTGCAACGGGCTGTTCTATGTGTAGTATTTATGTAGTGCCTAGTTCTGTGTGCCTGTTTGTTATTAATTGGGGTGCTAATGGCTGGCTATTAGATTGTTGGTTGTTGTTTCTCTGCCTATTAAGACATTGGTTATTATTTCCCTGGTTGGTTGTTGTTTGGAAACAACAATGACTTAATATCTGGCCATCAATTAACAATTAAACGCCACACATAACTGGGCACCATATAAATAGTACACATAGAACAGCGCAATGGCCACATTCTGGAGGAAAGAGAGAAAAGGGGAGGGGGGAGAGAAGGGGGGAGAGAGAAATAGGGAGAGGGAGTGAAAAAGTGAAAGAGAAAGCAAGAAAGAGGGAGAGAGAAAGAGAGAGAGAGAAAGAGGAAAAGAGGGAGAGAAAGAGAGAGGGAGAGAGAGGAGAAGAGAAGGAGGGAGAGGGAGAGAGAAAGAGAGGAAGAAAGAGGGAGAGAAAGAGAGAAAGGGGATGGAGGGAGGGGGAGAGAGGGACAGGGAGAAATAGGGACATGGAGAAAGAGAGGGAGAGAGAAAGAATAAAAGAAAGAGAGAGAGAGAGAAAGAGAGGGAGGGAGCGAGAAAGAGAGGGAGAGAGGGGGAGAAATAGGGAGGGAGAGAGAAGGAGGGAGGGAGAGAAAGAATAAAAGAGAAAGGGAGGGGGAGGGGAGAGGAAGAGTGGGAGGGAGGGAGAGGGAGAGAGACTAAAAGAGAGAGGAAGGGAGATAAAGAGAGAAGGAGAAAGAAAAAGAGAGGGAGGTAGAGGGAGAGAGAAGGAGGGAGGGAGGGAAAGAGAGAGAAAGATGGAGGGAAATAGAAAGAAAAGGGGGAGAGATAGAGAAAGAAAAGATGGAGAGAGAGAGAGAGAGAGAGAGAGAAAGAGGGAGAAAGAGAGTGAGAGGAAGAGAAAGGAAGAGAGGGGGGGAGAAAGACAAAGGGAGAGCGGGGTGTGTGGGTCCTGTGGATGGGCTCTAACCCGACTCCGAAACTTAAATCCTCTAAATCTCTGGTCCAGGTGACTAACTCAGATTGGATCCTATAAAAAAACAACAACCCACATGGCTTCCTTTGATCCTGCAGCTCCCTTTGATCTTCTTTCTCTATGCAAACCATCTTCCTTTCTGTGTTTTTGTCCACATTGGTGGGTTCTGACTCCAGATACACCTATGGGAAACCTGTGCCTGGCATGGTGCAAATGAGGGTTTGCCGGAATCATGATACTAATGAAGATCTGTGTGAAGAATTTGAAGACGAGGTAAGGGACCTCGAGTTTCCACAGCTGGGATATCTTTGTAGACCTATTTTAAACCTATTTCTTTGCTGCATCTCTTTTTTAATGGGGATTATATTTTCTTGATTCACTCTGGCAAATAGTAGGGAGGGTCATATTCAGACAATTGATTGTTGAGACAAATGAAAATAGTTCAGACAACTGAAAATATTCGATGCTCACCCTATAGAAACTGTATGGAAAAAGTTAGCAAAAAGACACATCAGTCTTCCCCCATTTTCAAACATGTTTCTTTCAATTAAATTGCTCTGCATTGAAGTAGAGTGGAGTGGAGTGGAACGGAATGCGAAACGGAACAGAATAGCAGTTGGAAGGGACCTTGGAGGTCTTCCAGTCCAACCCCCTATTTAGGCAGGAAACCCTATATCATTTCAGACAAATGGTTGCCCAATCACTTCTTAAAAACTTCCAGTGTGGGAGCATTCACAACTTCTGGAGGCAAGTCCTTCCTCTGATTCATTATTCTCACTGTCAGGAAATTTCTCTTTAGTTCTATTTTTTTAATATATAATTTTTTTTGAATGTTTTAATCTTTAAAAATAGTAAAGAAGACACAACAAGCAAAAACAAAACAAAACACAGAATATACATAACTATATACAGTAATTTTTATATCGGCTTTCCTGCTTAGCTTTTATAATTCTCCCTTCTGCATTGCCTTCCTATTACTTTAACCTTGTCCTATAATGTAGCAAACATAATATTAACACTTAGAATAATATCCATTATTTGTATCACCATATATTTCTATTCTCTATTTTCTGTTTTGGCTTCTGATTTCTAGCCACTTGTACATTTTATTCCATACTTTATAGAAGTCCTATTCTTCTCTTTCTTTTATTTCTATTGTCATTTTATCCATTTCTGCGCATTCGAGTATTTTCCTGATTGTAGTTTCATCTGAGGGTGTATTGATTTTTTTCCAGTTTTGTGTGAAAGCAATCCTGGCTGTAGTGAGTACGTGTATGATTATGTATTGAGATTGTTTGCCCATTTTTTGTCTAGTAGTCCTAATAAGAATGCTTCTGGTTTGAGTTCTATTTTTCGCTCAGTAATTTCTTCCAACCATTTCCGAATTTTGCACCAGTACTTCCTTGTGATGGGGCACGTCCACCACATGTTATAGAATGTTCCAGGCTTGTGGCTGCATCTCCAACATTTGGGGGATAAATTTGGGTACATTTCGGCCAATCGCACTAGAGGCAAATGCCATCTATAAAACATTTTGTAGAGATTTTCTTTGTAAGCTACTGGGTCATAAATTTATAATTTCTTTTCCATAGTTTATCCCATTTTCTAACTCTATATTATGGCCAAAATTTCTTCCTCAGCTAATCATTGTCTCCTTTACCGTCTCTTCCTCCATTTTATATTTTAAAAGAAAATTATATAATCTAGTGATCATTTTGTCAGCATTCCAAATATCATCAGAATTAAATCAGAGTCCAAGGCAGAGCTATCCTTAAGATTCCAATTTAATAAGTCAGACATGTTGGCAACGAACTGTGGAATCCCAAATCTGAAAACTTCCTGGGATTCCACCCAGTTGAAAGTTCATGATCTTATCCCCACACCCATAAATCCATCACATGGTCCAATCTTCTTTGGCCACGCTGGCATCTCCACCCAGCTGGTTCCGGTCAGGTGCAGAAATGCAGAGACAAAAGATGACCTTGGACTTCTAGAAAAGAATGACAACAACACATTCCACAATTCTACTCCTTTCTATTCCCCCCTCCCAACTACTACATTAATGAAACAGCACAGTGAAATAATAGAAAATGTGGCAGGCCAAAGATCCTAAAAGGACCATAACTACAGGCCTGACAGGCGGCCTCTCCTCAGAAGAAAAACGTTTCCTGAAAAGAGAATAACATAAAAGTTAATATGGGCCAATTTTCCCTAGACTTTTGGGTAGACTGAGTCGAACTGTAACCGGGTTAACTATCTTCACTATTAGGAATGGACCTAGAAATTTTGGACCAAATTCCTTGGTAGGCATTCTTAATTCTGCATGATATTTGGAACGCTGACACATTTTTCCTCCCGTTCCTAGTAATATTTTATCTAATTCTATTTGTTTCTTGTATATTCTATATTGTTTCCAATCTTTTTTAAATCTTGCTTTAATTTGTATGTAGATAGGGCCGCCATTCCATATTTATTCCTTGTGTTTTCAGATCTTGTACTGATTTTAGTTCTCCTTTTTCGTATAAGAGCTCTGCATATCTTACCATTTTACTGAGATTTATAGTATTTGGATATGTCATTGCTTCCATGGTTGATAACCAGATTGGGATTTTCAGGTAGTGGGTTTTTTAAAAAAATTTCCCAGACCCTAAGCAGGGCATCCTTATTATATGTCTCTGAAAGTAGGAATAAGATTTATTCTTTCCCTCCCAGAGGAAGCCGTGCCAGCCTAGTTGGAGAGTGTGTCCTTCCAGCATAAGGATTATTTTATTTTTTAGTTGGATCCAGTCCTTTAGCCATGTTAGGGCTGCCACCTGATATTAAAGTTCCCAATAAAGTAATTTCGGTAGTATATTCCTTTTGATTGTTGGGATTCTGCCAATTAGTGATATCTGTAGTTTAGTCCAATTATCCAAATCTTTTTGTATCTGTCGTAGCAATTTGTTGTAATTATCGTCTTTTATTGTAATATATTTTGCCGATAGCCATATTCCCAAATATTTAATTTTCTTGGCCCTTGAAATTCCCAGTTTCTCCTCCAGTTCTTCATTTTGTCTTTTGGTTAAATTCTTAGTTAATATTTTAGTTTTCTCTTTATGTATTTTAAGCCTGGCCACTTTACCGAATTGGTTTATATCTTGTAATAGTTTTAGTCCAGTTTCTACGGGTTCCTCTATGATAAATGCTAAATCGTCTGCAAAGGCCTGCACTTTGTATTCCTGTGTTCTAATTTTCAGTCCCTTTATGTCCTTGCTTTGCCTAATTTGTAGCATCAATGTCTATATTGAGAGGATAAATAACAGGGGGGATAGAGGGCATCCCTGTCTTACCCCTTTGGTTATGCTGAAAACTTCTGTTGCTTCCCCGTTTAGTAAGGTGACCAACCGTCCTCCTTTAGGGAGGAGAGTCCTTCTTTTGTAAGTTCTGTCCTCCCTCGAAAAGTGTCCTCCTACATGTCCTCCTTTTCGATATTTGAAGACTAATCTGTTGCGCGTTATGTGACGTATTTGTATTTGACATGACAATTCGTCAAGACTCGGTATAGTGCGTATAAGACGCGATTATGAGAAGCATGCGCTCTGCACGGGAGACCTTGAGAGAGAGCGCCGCGTGCAAGTGGCTTTGTTTACTTCTTACCCAAACACAACACGGCACATACGCACACAGTAGACTCACGGCACGTCGGCAATTGAATGACTCACGGTAATTATTTCTTTCTCAGTGAATATTCAATTATACAGAGGTAAGTACAATTCACGTTTTATTAAACAGTTTTTAATGGTGTTTTTTTTTACTTCATCGCAAGTATATTGAACAGATATTGAATCTTGTGTTGAATTTTTATCTAAAGAAATGCTAGACATTAAAATAAATGACAATTGTCTCTTTGAAGAAATTAGAAGACTGAATGTATATTTAAATTCTGAAAAATTAATACAATGGGAAAATCAACACGTTGAAATTGATAAAAGATGGGTGGATATTTTCAGCCATTTTAAAAATGAACATATTCCATGTGAATATTTATTTATACTTGTTCAATTTATGTTGTGCTGCCCTGGAACTAATGCAGCAGTTGAAAGAGTTTTTTCAATTGCCAATGATTTTTTGACAAGTGAGAAATCGAGATTGAATGTTGATACTCTAGCTGCAGCACTTGCCGTAAAATTCAATATGAAGGATATTTCTTGTTCAGATATTTCCAATATATTGTTAGAAGATGATACATTGACAAAAATATTAATTCAATGGAAAAGTACTCATTTAAATAATAATTAACACGCATGTAAGCATAATTACAATATAAAATGTTACAAATGTTTTTTATTATGCATATATCATATTTTAGTGTATTATTGTTGCAATGAATAAAATATTTCTTTTATTTACGATATTTTTTTTTCAAATTTATCTGTCCTCCTTTTCATGGTAAAAAAGTTGGTCACCTTAGCATTTTGGACAATAGAACGTGTTTTGTCCTCCTTTTCATTGTAAAAAAGTTGGTCACCTTACGTTTAGTATTATTTTTGCCCTCTGACTCGAATATATTGCTCTGTCATCCCAATAAATTTCTCTCCGAAGTTCATTACTGCTAATTGATTTATAAGAAAATCCCAATTCAGGCTATCGAATGCTTTTTGTGCATCAATAAATATCAATTCTGCTTGTTTTCCTGGATGTATCTCGTAGTATTCTAGTATGTCCATTATTGTTTGTATATTGTTTTTTATGTGTCTGTTGCGTAAAAATCCTTTTTGGTCTGGGTGTATGATTCTGTTTAATATATTTTTAATCCTTTCTGCCATTATTGTCATAAATATTTTATAATCAGCATTTAGCAGCGAGATTGGCCTATAATTTTGGATCTTTTGTTTTTCAGTGTTGTCTTTGGGAATTAGTGTTATTAGTGCCTCCATCCAGGATTTTGGAGTCTTAGCTCATTCTAGTACTTCATTATACATTTCTAATAATACAGTATGTTCTCTAATGATTTTTGCAATTCTTTATAAATTCTGCTGGAATTCCCTCTGGGCCTGGGGTTTTGTTATTTTTTTGTTTTTGGATTGCCCTTTTTAATTCTAGCCTTGTTATTCTCTCATTTAATGTTTCTTTTGTTGTTTCTGGTAGGGTGGAAGATTCCTCCTCTGAAGGTATCTTTTAATATCCTCCTCTTCTACTTCCTCTCGGCAATACAGTGCTTGAAAGTATCGTACTGCTATACCTTTTTTCCTTCCTTTTGGTGGTGTATCACCCCTTCTTCATCCTCCAGTTGCTGTATTAATTTCTTTTCTTTCTCTCTTTTTAGTTTATAGGCTAGCCATCTCCCCGGTTTATTGGCATTTTTGAAATAATTTTGCCTGCTTGATCTAATTTTCTGGGCCACTTCTTCTTGTGTAATTAAGTTTAATCTATGTTTAATTATTTCTTTTTCTTCTTTGGCTTCTTGGTTTTGAGGTTCTTTTTGGATTTTATATTCTAATTTCCCCAGTTTCTCCTGGAGCTCTGTATATCATTTCTTTTTATCTTTGTTTCTTCTTATTGTATATGCTAGTGTAATGTCTCGCACATAGGCTTTGGTTGTATCCCATAGGTTTTGAATGGTTGTCTGTTCATTCCAGTTTTCCTTTAGGAAAAATGCTAATTCTTTTTCCACATACTGTACATAGTTCTTTTCTTTTACAACCCTCTGATTCATGGTCAATCTCTTTTTCCTTTTTGCCTCTCCTTTTCATTTGATTGTTAATGGGTTATGGTCCACCACATGTTCGGTGTTATTTCTACCTCTTCTACATCCTTCTCCATTTCTGGATCCATCCACACCATGTCAATCCTGCACCATGAATTATGGGGGTTTGAAAAGAATGTGTATTGACTCTTCTGTGGATTGTTTTCTCTCCAGACATCTTTTAGATTTAATTCTTGGGCCATTTCAAAGAATGCGTTTGGTAGAGTTCTCCTTTCATAATTGTTTTAATTATCCATTTTATAGTCTTTCTTTGGGTCTACCACTGCATTGAAGTCCCCTAATAGACGTATGTTGTCCAGTTCCAGTTCTGCAATCTGCTTATGTAGTTTACTGTAGTATTCTTTCTGGTTCATGTTTGGTGCATATATGACTGCAATTAGTACTCCTTTTTGTTTTATTGATACTTCAATTAATAATGTTCTTCCCTCTTCATCTGCGTATACCTGTTTAGGTTTTAGCCAGTTCTTTATATATACTGCAACTCCTCTTTTTTTTGTATCGGCCAGGGCAAGATGTAATTTCCTTAACTTTGGAGATTCCAAAATACTACCATTTCCTTTTTTAATATGAACTTCCTGTAAACATGTGATGTCCATGTTTTGTTTTTGGAGCTTAGAAATTGTCTTCCTTTTATAGGTGAATTTAGTCCATTTATATTGACCGATATTAATTTCACTTCTTCCTCCATCCTGTTACTTGTCGCCTTTGTTCCTCTACTTGGTTTTGTTTCCCTTTGGCTTCTTGTCCTCACTCCTTCTCTTTCCTGGACTTCTGTATTGGTCTTCTTTCTCGCATCTTGATATAATCCTTTTTCCTCCGTCAGCTGCTCCTCTTGGCTTTGGGTTTCCAACTCCTCTCTGCTGTCTGATTCTCCCTCTATCTAGTATTCATAGAATTCCAGGGCTTTCTCTACGGTGTTAATCCTTATTTTCTTACCTTGCCAGATTATTAACATGCCTTCTGGTATAAACCAGCGGAACATTATTTTATATTTTGTGTAGAGAGGAATTGGTAGTTCTTTCTTTGCTCTCTGATTCTCTTTGGTATCTGTTTAAGGGTTATGACTTCTTTTCCTTTATGGACCAGCTGTTTGTCCCTTCTTCTTTTATAAATTTTGTCTCTGAATGCTTTTTTTTGCAAATCTTATATTTCATGGGGCAACCTATATCTTCGTGCATAATTAGTATGCACTCTATAGATTTTATCAATATTGTTCCTCAGTTCACTTTTGTCCATTTGCAGTTGGTCAGCTAGAAGATTGCTCATGAGTTTTGATAGATCCTCATCTTTTGTCTCTACTATGTTCTGAAATCTTAAATAGAAAGAGGATTGTTCTAATTCTAAATGAACTATTGCCTCCCCCAGTTCTCTATTGGCTGCTGTCAGTCTTCTATTTCTTCCAATTTCTTTTCAGCTTGTTCTGTCCTTGCTTCTTCCATTTTTATCTTCTCCTCATTTTTAGCTATTGTATTCTGTATCTTCCCCATTCTATCATCCAACTTCTTTATATCATCTTTCACTTCCCCTAGATCGCCTTTCATGTCCTCATGATTTTTAATTATTGATTCTTGTGTTTTAATCATAAATTCCTGAATCATGTTTAATGAGGCTTGTAGGCTTTGTAGGGTTGGTGCAGATCCTGGTTTTTCATTGCTCGACATGTTGTTAATTTCCGTCTTGCTGGAGAGGCTATCATTGGCAGTGTTTTCTTTAGAGTTTTGGTAGCTGTGGATGTGTTTGCCATCTTTAGCTTTTGGAAAAAAAATATTCCACAATATCTGGCAGGAATAGCCAACACTCCAGAGGATAGGCTTAAGATACAGAAGGATCTAGACAAACTTGAACATTGGGCACTATCTAATAAAATGAAATTCAATGGTGAAAAGAGTAAGGTTCTACATTTGGGCAAAAAACCCGAAATGCACAGGTACAGTATAAGTGGTACCTTGCCCAATAGTAGTAACTGTGAGAGGGATCTTGGAGTCCTAGTGGGCAACCATTTAAATATGAGCCAGCCGTGTGCAGCAGCTGCCAAAAAAGCCAACACAGTTCTAGGCTACATAAACAGAGGGATAGAATTAAGATCACGTGAAGTGTTAATATCACTTTATAATGCCTTGGTAAGGCCACACTTGGAATACTGCATTCAGTTTTGGTCACCACGATATAGAAAAGATGTGGAGACTCTAGAAAGAGTGCAGAGAAGAGCAACAAAGATGATTAGGGGTCTGTAGACTAAAACATATGAAGAACGGTTGCAGGACCTGGGATCTCTAGTTTAATAGAAAGACGGACTAGGGGAGACATGATAGCAGTGTTCCAATACCTCAGAGGTTGCCACAAAGAAGAGGGAGTCAAACTATTCTCCAAGGCACCCAAGTGTAGAACAAGAAGCAATGGGTGGAAACTAATCAAGGAGAGAAGCAACTTAGAACTGAGGAGAAATTTCCTGACAGTTAGAACAATTAATCAGTGGAACAGCTTGCCTCCAGAAATTGTGAATGCCCCAACATTGGAAGCTGTCCTCGCCAAGGCTCAACTTCACTGTTATCAGCCTCCAGACATGGAAAATCAGACAGGGAGAACAGAGACTCGTTTCCCTGTAGCTGCTCCAATGTGACGTCACCTCCGGAAGATCCTTCTCCTTAGTTCTAGGTTGTCTCCTTGAGTCGTTTCCATCCATTGCTCATACGCTTAACTTGACTCCCTCTTCTTTGTGGCAACCCCTGAGATATTGGAACTCTGCTATCATGTCACCCCCATGTCTTTCTTTTCCTTAAACTAAGCATTCCCAATTCCACCAACATATCCAATTGCTCCATTTTCCCCATTTCTTTTCATCTCAACCACTTCATGTTCTCTTTGACTATGTGCTTTGCAATCACCTTTTGCTCTATAGACAGTGTCTTTCTCTCGTCCTTATGGTTTATGCCAAGCATTTTCTAATCTGAGTTTATTCTCATCCACAGCCTCTTCCACTTCAGTGTAACTCCATGCGCTTCTGCGGCATTCTGTAATTCTTCTCTTGTCTTCTCTTTGTGCAGCTTCCTCATCTTTTTCCCTTACCCCTGTTTAGTATTTCTTCTGAAATAATATTTTTTGTTTCATACGGGATTTGAACCTTCCAACAATATTAGCACAAACACCATTTGGATATAAAGGGACATCTTCAAGTAGAAGAAATCTCCATTTCTGGCTGAAGGTTGTATGGGCCAATATTGTTTGAAGATAGGTTATGTAGCCCTAAACTGGGAGAGAAAATAGAGTTACTCCTTAACTTACAACCATTTGTTTGGCAATCATTCAAAAATATGACAGCAATGAAAAGAGTGATTTATGACCAGTCTTTGCACTTATGACTGCCGTTGCCTCAGCCCAGCTCCATCACATTTCTCCGCTGCATTTCTTGCTGTCATTTGCAGGGAAACAAAAGTTTGTGTGACTAAAAAAAAGGCAGAGGACTATGAAAACCACGTGGAAAATTTGCTTAGATCCTATAAAGCACTCGGTGCAAAAATGTCACTGAAAATTCACTTCTTACGCTCGCATTTAGGCTATTTCCCTTTGAAATGTGGGGCAGTGAGTGAGGAGCATGGGGAGACATTCCACCAGGATATCACAGGCATGGAGAAAAGATACCGAGGGAAACGGAGTCCATCCACGCTTCATCCCTGGGGAGATTTTGCTGGAAGCTCCCCAGGGATGATCCTACTGCAGTTCACCAGAGAAAAGCCCAAAAGCCCAGTTTAGATACCAAATAAAGATGGAATCTTGTCGTTTAATCTGATGTTAGAGCAACTCAATTTCATTAAGGGCCACATCAGGGCTGTGTTTGACCTCAGGGGGTCAGGTGGGTGTGGCCAGGGTGGGTGTGTTCGACCTTGGGGGAGTCAGGTAGGTGTGGCCAGGGTGGGCGTGGCCAACTCAACATCACTCATATCACAGGCGCCTCTGAGAGTGAGCGCTACTCGCCCGAGCTCCAGTTTTGCTTGCAGAGGCACTGCGGGCCAGTCCTTCGCTGTTTCCAAGGCAGCCCCGCAGGCCAGATCTAAGTACCTAGCAGGCCCTTGGGCCTTGACACTTGCAGTGTTCCAGAGGTCATGTGACTGCCTTTTGTGACCTTCTGACCAGAAAAGGCAATGGGGAAGCCAGATCCACTTAGCAACAGTGTTATGAACTTAAGAATTGACAAGCAGTGATCTACTTACTAATTGTGACAAGAAAGGTTGTAAAACAGGGTAAAACTCATTTAACAAATGTCTCACTAAGCAACAGAGATATTGGGCTAAATTATGGTCCTAAGTTGAGGACTACTTGAGGCAGTGACGTGCAGTGAGGTTTACGCCTGGTGAGGCTGGTGACGTCATCAGGAAGGCGGGGAATGGGACTATGTGTGCTGGAGGCTGAGGCTGCCTCAGTCTCCAGCACATGTGATCCCATACCCCGCCTTCCTGAGCACGCTCCGCCGGCTCGCGCTCCCCAACAGCAGCTGCTTTTTAGTGCTTTTCTGTGTGTCTGGCGTTTAGGACATCTGGCTATCTACCTAAATGCCAGAAGCACAGAAAAGCACTGAAAAGCACTTCGCCTCCAAGCCACTTCGTCTTGATGACGTCGCCGACGTCGCTGCTGGGCGCGGCCAGCCGGAGGTAACCAGAGTGGCGCCGAGGGGTCCGGGAAAACGAAACAGCGAGCGATGGAGGATCAGGCAGCCTGATCCTCGGTCGCTCGTCCGCCGGACTGCCTTGGCGCCACTCTGGCTAACTCCGTCCGTCCGCGCATAGCAACTGCGGTGACGTCATCAAGCCCCTGCCACTTGTGGACGTCGATTGCAGTCGCGAGGAGCGCGCAGAGTACAGCGAAGGCAGGAAGGTTATTGGCGCTTCCGAGAACCCTCCTGCCTCCGCCAGTTGCCCAGCTGGCACCACCCCGCACGCGCTCCTCCTCCTCCCTCCTCTTCCTCTTATATATATGAAACTCCCTCGTGGATATTATTATTTTATATATTATTATTTCATGATGAGAGGTGAGGCTCTGCCTCCCCTGCCTCCAATGACCGCACGTCCCTGACTTGAGGTAAAAGTAATGACCACGGGAAGAACAAATCGGGGTTCAGACTATCTTTAAATTGTCTACTTAAAAAGCAGGCGAGAGCTAAGGAGTTTGGACAGGTGTTCAGAAGGGAAGTTCTGCTGAATCCCTTTCCTACAGGGGCTCCACCTCCTTGGCTTGACTCTGCTGTCCATGAACCAGAGAGTGGATTTCCAACCCCTGTAGAAGGCATGAAAAAGTTGTGTTGCTGAAAGACAAGGAACGTGAGGTTATTTGAAGAGGGATCACAGACTGCTATTTCTTGGTTGTTGTGTCATGCAGGCAGATGGAGATGGCTGTTTCTCCAAGACGGTGGACATGGCACCGTTCCATCTGAGGTGGCGCGGCTTTTCGATGGGCATCGCCGTAGAAGGCAAAGTCACAGAGAAAGGGACAGGTAACTTTCATGAAACAAAAGAGCACCAACGGGCTGACAGAATGGCCCAGAACCAGACCTAAAGCTCCCGTTTCCTACAAGGAAGGTTTGGGAGATAGCAAAAGCAATGGCATTTAGACTTACCATATATATACCATTTTACAGTGCTTGGTGGCGTAGTGGTTAGAATGCGGTACTGCAGGTTATTTCTGCTGAATGCCGGCAGCCTACAATTTGCCAATTTGAATCTCACCAGGCTCAAGGTTGACTCAGTCATCCATCCTTCCGAGGTTGGTAAAATGAGGACCCGTATTGTTGGGGGCAAGAGGCTGACTCTGTAAAACCACTTAGAGAGAGTTGTAAAACACTGTGAAGTGGTATATAAGTCTTAAGGGCTATGGCTGTTGCAGCCTTCTCTAAGCGGCTTACAGAGTCAGCCTATTGTCCCCAACAATCTGGGTCCTCATTTTACCCACCTTGGAAGGATAGATGGCTGAGTCAACCTTGATAGAAAAAAACACCCCATGTCTAAGTCTAAGAGAGTATCTGAGTTATAAATGAGAAAACTATTCTCTGTTTCAACACCTATTTCACAGAAAGGGAAGTGATGAGATTTTGCAGGGGGGGGGGAAATAAGCTGGTTCCAAGCAGTCTGAGACATACTAATCAAATTTGATATCCCATAAAGAGAGTAGTGGCTCAGTGGTTAAGAGTCTGGGCTTATCAGCTGGAAAACTCACAGCTCAGGTTTGAGTCCCGAGCATTGCAGAATTGGGAGAGCTCCCATCCTCGCCCCAGCTCCTGCCAAGCTAGCAGTTTGAAAGCATGCCAATGTAGGTAGAAAAACAGATCTCCCTTCAGCAGGAAAGGTTACCACATTCCACACTTTTGTGCTGGCCAAATGATGACGGACGGGTCTCTCAGACAACAGATTCCCTAGGCTGCTCATCTCCCCTTTGAGCCAGTCACAACTGGATGGGGGGAAACCTTTAAAGGGCTACCAATTGCCAAATTCAATCCAACAGAGGGAATTAGTATGTCAGAGAAATCCATAAGGTGCTTTTTCAAGAGGCAACTGGACTTTCTTGTTTTTCTTTGAGGACGTTTCACTTCTCATCCAAGAAGCTTCTTCAGTTCTTTGAAGGAGTTTCTTGGATTGAGAAGCGAAATGTCTTCAAAGAAAAACCAGAAAGTCCAGTTGCCTCTTGAAAAAAAAATCACCTTTGGGACAGCCTGGATGACTGAGAATCTCCATAGACATTTTCAGAGAAATCTGCACATGGGGGGGTGGGACCCTGGAGATCAACTATTCAAATCTCTTGTCCGAAGCAGAAATCCATAAATGCAGGGCGAATGTCCATCAAAAGAGTCAGGCTTCCTGGAAGGGAAGAGCCTTTTGCAGATGACATTTCTCTTCAACAGGAGTGGAGGTGAATGCCACAGAATACATTGAGATCACGTCCACGTTGAGCAAAATGACCTTTGAAAACCCAGACCGCTACTATAGACCCGGCATTCCTTATGTCGTGACGGTAAGATGGGAGCTGCGGTTTTTCTGCATAGCTGGATTTAAGCCATATCAGCCCAGTGAAGAAGGCCATTTCTTTAACCCAACAGCTGCTGCCCAGCTGCTCTGAGCTAGAATGATCAAAAGCAGTGTAAAAGCATTAAGGAATAAGAATAACAGACTTGGAAGGGACCTTGGAGGTCTTGTAGTTCAGGGATCCCCGTTCCCTGGTCCATGACTCAGTACTGGGCTACGGCATGTCAGAAACAGGGCCGCACAAACAAGTGTAGCCCCATCTGTGGGATGCAGGCAGCATGTGAAACCATGCCCTCTCTGGTCCATGGAGAACCCTCTTTCCTTGGAATGGATCTCTAGTGCCCAAAAGGCCTCAAGCAGGAGATGTTATACCACTTCAATCAAAGGAGGGAGGGAGGGAGGGATAAAAGACCTCAGCTCCAGAGAGTATGTCAAGCACTATGGGGCAGTATAGAAGGGCTATTGCTATCATCCCCTGCAGATGGTCTGCTTTGAAACTCCCAAAGCCCTTTTTCCCTAACGAAGAGTCTGTTTATCAAACCAACCTGTAACACCATCTCTCCTTGCTTGGGTTTAGAAATCAACCCCTTTCTTTCTCAGCCGCAGACCCAAAACCTACTCTTAGGCTTAAGTCTCTCCTGCTAGTCTCCCCTTTTACACAGAGTTGTAGTGATGGCGAAAAAAATTAGGATGTCTTGACGAGAAAGCTTGGCGTCCCAGAAGGAAAGGCAGAATAGAAATTGCATTTGTAAATACTGAAATATTTGGCCGCAACCAGTTGGGTCAATGTGGTGGTTTTTCGTGCGCAGGTGAAGCTGGTGGACATCAACAACGTGCCGATCAACAATGGAACGGTGGAGATTTTTATACTGACAAATCACCAGCGGCTCAATCAAGTGACAGACGCTCAAGGGAGAGCTGAATTCTCCATAGAAACCAATAATTTCCCAGGCGGCGATTTTTTTTTAATGGTTAGTCTTCTCGCTTTGCGTCGGCTGTATTTTATGACATTTCCACTTGATGGTTTGTTTCTGTTGCTCCCCTCAGGGAGCAGGTTTCAAAGTATGTCTAGCAGGACAAGCAGATTCTGTAACAGCTTTATTCCCTACGCCATCCATCTGGTAAACTGTGGGTATATATGCATACTTTATTTATTTATTATTCGTTTATATTATTGTTATTGTTATTGTTATTGTTATTATACTTTATTCATTAAACATGAAACTCAGCCAACTGAACATTCAAAAATGCATCACAAATACCAGTGACTGGTGCTAATGGTTGATACAGGTTGCTGCCAGTGTCCTAGGTATCAACCAAGTATCTTCTTAAAATATAAGATGTTCCGAGTAGCACAGTTTTTTTGCAGTTCCACTGGTGTTATTGCAAGAAGCTGCCATTTGTTGATGTATCTTGTAAAATTCTTGGACATGGTACCCCGATGACAATGGGTATCACTGTTACATGTTTCATCCATCATCATCATTATTGTAGTAATTTATTTACTTATATTTTTGTAATGTTTATACAGTGTATTTTGGAGATGATGACCCTTTGAGAGCTATATGCAACGAAATTTCATTTTAATATATGCCGATTAGTATAGATTTAAAGTGACAATAAAGTTATTCTAGTTAGTTATTAAAAGTGCTTAGGGCTCCTCCCTTTTTTCACACTTGCCAGGTGTCAGGAATATTCCATTCCACTGGGATAGGGCGAGTGATCCTCTCTGGCCAGACTGGCCCATTGACTGTAGGGAGGAGAATTACAATTTGATGGTCCAGTACTCAGTCAGGGACGTCTGCAGAGGGATGAAAAAAGCCACGAGGGAAGCCACTACTGTGCAAAGCCATACCTATTTCTACATAGGATGAAATTTACATGTGAGAAAATCAGCCTGCTGGCTGCATCAAGTCAACCAGCCCATTCTTTTGGGGTTGTGTGTGTGTGTGAGACAGGGTAAAACAAATGGAGTGTGTCTTCCACAGCACAATCACAATCCCCTCTTGACTTTTGGTTGCCTTTCTCTCTCTCTCTTTTTCTGTATCTCTCTCATATATGATATCACATCTCATCTCTATCTGTCTGTCTGTCTGTCTGTCTGTCTGTCTATTTCTCTGTCATCTATCCAGAGGTGGGATTCAAAAATTGTTACTACAGGTTCTGTGGGCGTGGCTTGGTGGGCGTGGTGTGGCTTGGTGGGCATGGTTTGGTAGGCATGGCAGGGGAAGTTTACTGCAAAATCCCCATTCCCTCCCGATCTTCTGGGACTCAGGAGGCAGAGAATAGAAGGGGGCGGGGCCAGCCAGAGGTGGTATTTACCGATTCTCCGAACTACTCAAACGTTTCACTACTGGTTCTCCAGAACTGGTCAGAACCTGCTAAATGCCACCTGTGTATCTGTCCGTCTGTCCATCCATCCATCGATCCATCCATCGATCCATCGATCCATCCATCCATCCATCCATCTATCCATCCATCTCTATGTACTGTATTTCTCTCTCTCTATCTACCCATCTATTATCTATCTATATCTTCTCTCTCTCTCTCTCTCCCTCCCTCCCTCCCTCCCTCTCTCTCTCTCTCTTCCATCCATCCATCCATCCATCCATTATCTATCTATTTCTATATCTACTGAATATCTACTGTATAAATATATCTATCGTCTATCTCTATCAGTGGTGGGTTGCAAGCGGTATGCCCCGGTACATGCGTACCAGAGCCTGCCAGGAGCACTTGGTACCGTTCCTGTATGGTGCTCTGGAGGGCCTACCCACCCGCCCTCGCTCCTTACCTGTGCTGTAAGCTTTTGGCACTTCCGTGCACATGGATGGTGCTTACAGCGCCTACGTGATGCTGTGCCGAGCACCTGGAGCATTGCGGAGGCTTGCAGAAGTGACACAGGTGGGTATGATGGAAGCGCGTGCTGCGTGCTTGTGCGCATGTGCCACGCTTGTCCATGTGGGTGACTCCGGGCCCGTTCCAACTGTACCGTTGGAAAGGGAACCGGAATCCGGAATCCACCACTGATCTCTATCATCCACCTCTCTCGCCCTTGCCAGCGAAATGTTCTCAGCCAGCCTCCCACCTAATTTCTCTAAATCTGTGCTTTTCCTCTCAGGCTTCGTATCAAGAGAAACCTTGGTGCAATAGCGAGCACTGGATTACACCCAGTAACGGTAGAGCAAGTCACACGGTGTACGTACTTTATTCTCCAAGCAAAAGTTACCTGAATATCAAGCCCGCCTCAGAGACGTTCCGCTGCCGCCATCATGAGCTGATTCGGGTGCATTACAGCCTTAACCTAGGTGATGAGAAGGTGGATGAAATTGTCTTCTATTACATGGTGAGTCTTCAGGCCAAGGCTCCATTCACAAGACATGTTTGCTTCGCTTTGTTAAACAGCTATCTATCAATCAATCAATCAGAATAGAGAATGAAGGGACTTTGGAGGTCTTCTAGTCCAGGGGTGTCCAAACTCTTTGCAAGGAGGGCCATATTTGGTGAGGTGAAAATGTTTGGGGCCGATCATTCAGCCTGACATTCTTTGAACCCTTAAGATTAAATGCGAATTAACTACCGTATTTTTCGGAGTATAAGACGCACCAAGATTTTGAAGAGGCAAATTCAAAAAAAAAAGTTTTTGCACTCTCCCAAAAATGGCCCATTTTTTTAAAAGGGCATGAATAGCCTTTAAGAGGCTTCTAGAGTGCTCCTGGGGGCAGGGGGGGGGGGCAAAGTTGAGCAAAAAACAGCCCGTTTTTTGCTCATTTATACCCTCCACAGCCCCCAGGTATACTCTGAAAACCTCCTAAAGGCTATGCACAGCCATTTTGGTGAAGGGGGCAGGGTTTTGGGAGGCAAAAAATGCTGTATTCAGTATATAAGATGCACCCAGATTTTTAGTCTCTTTTTTGAGGGGAAAAAGATGTATCTTTATACTCCGAAAAATATGGTATTTTATGAAAGACTAAACAAATAACTCTGATGGGGTAAAGAGTCTGCGGGCCACTTGAAATTTGAAAAAGAGCCGCATTTGGACATGCCTGTTCTAGTCCAACCCCCTGCTCAAACAGCAGACCCTATACCATTTCAGACAGGTGGCTGTCCAGTCTCTTCTTAAAACCTCCAGGGATGAAGCACCCAGAACTTCCGAAGGCAAAGCTGTTCCCCTGGTTAATTATCCTCCCTGTTAGGAAGTTTCTCCTTCGTTCCACGTTGCTTCTCTCCTTAATTAATTTCAGTCCATTGTTTCTTGTCCTGCCTTCTGATGTTTTGGAAAATAAATTGACCCCCTCTTCTTTGTGGCAGCCTCTCAAATACTGGAAGACTGCTATCATGTCCCCCTTAGTCTTTCTTTTCTCTAGACTAGCCAAACCCAAATCCTGCAACTGTTCTTCATACATTCCGTTCTCCAGGCCTTTAATCACCTTAGTTGCGCTTCTTTGCACTTTTCCAAAGTCTCAACATCTTTTTTGTAATGTGGTGACCAGAACTGGATGCCGTATTCCAGGTGTGACATGACTCCAATGTGCACTGAACCACAACATAAATATTTATTTATTTTTTATTTATTTTGGGATGAGGTCAACAATAGATAGTCTAAGGTTAAAGTTATGGGGGTTTGGAGAAGAAACCGCAGAGTCAGGTAGTGCATTCCAGGCATTGACCACTCTGTTGCTGAAGTCGTATTTTCTGCAATCAAAAAATCAGAATTGGAGCGGTTTGCCTTAACTTTGTATCTATTATGTGCTCGTGTATTGTTGCGGTTGAAGCTGAAGTAGTCATTGACAGGTAGGACATTGTAGCAGATAATTTTGTGCACTACGCTCAGGTCAGGCCAAAGGCGGCGTAGTTCTAAGTTGTCTAAGCCCAAAATTTCAAGCCTGGTGGTATAAGGTATTCTGTTGTGAGCAGAGGAGTGGAGGACTCTTTTCGGGAAATATCTCTGTTGTCGCTCGATTGTATTAAGGTCTGATATACAGCGTGGGTTCTAGACAGATGAGCTGTATTCGAGAATAGGTCTAGCAAAGGTTTTAGAGGCCCTAGTTTGCAGTACAATGTTACCGGGGAAGATGCTGTGCAAGATTAGGTTACCAACTCTTAATGCCTTTTTGGCAATGCTGTTACAGTGAACTCTGGTACTTAGATCATTAGAAATGAGTACGGCAAGGTCTCAGACCTCAGGAGGTCACTGTGCCTCAGATAGGCGGGTGTGAGTCCCTCTTTGTGAAGTGGGGCCTTGGAGCTCAGGTGGGCCTTTTTGTTACGTATCTGTCTCCCTGCTACGTTTCATCGGCCCTGCCGGAGCTGCTAAATGTGTTAGCTGGATTGGTGGTTGATTTCCCCAGGCTTATGGTCCTGGGGGATTTCAATCTGCCTTCCATTGGCGAGACATCCGAGTCAGCTCGGGAGTTCATGGCTTCCATGACAGCTATGGACCTAACTCAGTTAATTCAAGACCCCACTCATAATGGGGGACACACACTCGACCTGATTTTTGTCTCTGGGCAGTGGATGAATGATCTAGATTTAGGGGATATTTCTATTCAACCCTTGTCATGGTCTGATCATTTCCTCATCAGGCTTGACTTCCATACTGCTACCCTTCGCCGCAGGGAGGCGGAACCAACTAGATGGTTCCGCCCCAGGCACCTGATGGACCCTGAAAGGTTCCTGATGGAGCTTGGGACTTTTCCTGAATCCCTTGCTCACAACTTGACCGAAGCCCTAGTGGAAGCCTGGGATAGGGTGGCCGCTGGGGCCTTGGATCGCATTGTGCCTTTGCGGCCTCTGACCCGGTGTCCATTCCGGGTGGCTCCCTGGTTTACCGAGGAGCTCCAGGAGATGAAACGCCGGAAAAGACACCTAGAGAGTGGCTGGAAGGCCAGCCGGTCCGAATCTGATCGAACACTAGTAAGAATTCATATTAAATCCTACTTAGTGGCGATGGAAGCGGCAAAATGGCAACATTTTTCCGCTCTTATCGCGTCCGCAGATAACCGCCCAGCCACCCTGTTCAGGGTGACCCGTTCCTTACTTAACCAAGGAACTGGGGAAGACCCCTTGCAGGGTAGGGCTGAAGAATTTGTTCAGTATCTGCAGGATAAAATTGCTCAGATCCGGACAGGCTTGGACTCTGACTGGGTAGATTTGGGCGAGCCAATGGGGATGAATCTTGAGGAGACAATCTGGGATGAGTTTGACCCTGTGATCCCCGAAGGCATTGACAGGATTATGGGGAGACTCAGTGCTGCCACTTGTGTGCTGGACCCGTGTCCTTCGTGGTTAGTTTCGGCTTCCCGGGAGGTGACATGAGGCTGGCTCCAGGCGATTACCAATGCTTCATTGAGAGAGGAGTTCTTTCCCACCGCCTTGAAGGAGGCGGTGGCGAGGCCCCTCCTTAAGAAGCCTTCCCTGGACCCAGCTTCTTTAGCCAACTACCGTCCGGTCTCCAATCTTCACTTTGTAGCGAAGGCTGTCGAGAGTGTGGTAGCACGTCAGCTTCCCCAGTACCTGGATGAAGCTGTCTACCTGGATCCATTTCAGTCGGGTTTCAGGCCCGGGTACAGCATGGAGACAGCATTGGTCGCGTTGCTCGATGATCTCTGGCGGGCCTGGGACAGGGGCTGCTCCTCTGTCCTGATCCTATTAGACCTCTCATCGGCTTTCGATACCATCGACCATGGTATCCTACTGCGACGACTCGGGGGGTTGGGAATGGGGGGGGCACCGTTTTACGGTGGTTCTCCTACCTATCGGATCTGTCGCATTTTGTATTGACTGGAGGGCAGATATCGACCCCCAGGCGCGTCACTTGTGGGGTGCCCCAGGGGTCGGTTCTCTCACCCCTACTGTTCAACATATATATATGAAACCGCTGGGCGAGATCATCCGTGGTTTTGGGGTACGGTATCATCAATATGCTGATGATACCCAACTTTTCATCTCTACCCCAAACCACCCAAACGATGCCCTCGACGTGATGTCCCGATGCCTGGAGGCTGTGCAGATCTGGATGGGGAGGAACAGGCTCAAGCTCAATCCCTCCCTCCAAGACTGAGTGGCTGTGGTTTCCGTCATCCCGATTTGTGCATCTTGTTCCATCTTTGATGATAGGGGGAGAAATTTTAGCCCCCTCAGAGAAGGCTTGCAATCTGGGAGTCCTCCTGGATACGCGGCTTAGTTTAGAAGAACATCTGACGGCCGTGACCAGGGGGGCCTTTTACCAGGTTCGCCTGGTACATCAGTTGTGCCCCTTCCTGGATCGGGATGCTCTGTGCACAGTCACTCATGCCCTCGTCCTTTCTCGCCTGGATTACTGCAACGCTCTCTACATGGGGCTGCCCTTGAAGAGCACCCGGAGGCTTCAGCTGGTCCAGAATGCGGCCGCGCGGGTTATCATGGGGGTACATAGGTGCTCCCATGTTACACCCCTTTTAGACAGCCTGCACTGGTTACCGGTAGTCTTCCGGGTGCGATTCAAGGTATTAATTATGACCTTTAAAGCGCTCCATGGCTTAGGCCCAGGGTACCTGCGAGACCACCTACTGCCACCAATAGCCTCCCACCGTCCAGTACGATCCCACAGAGTTGGCCTCCTCAGGATGCCGTCGGCCAGACAGTGTCGGCTGGTGACCCCCAGGGGGAGAGCCTTCTCTGTGGGAGCGCCTTCCCTCTGGAATGAGCTGCCCCCGGAGCTTTGCATAATCCCTGACCTCCAGTCCTTCTGACGCGCCCTAAAAAGTTGGCTTTTCCAGCAAGCCGGCCTGGCCTGTTAATTTTATTTATTTTTTAAAATGTGAGTATTATATAAATTGGGTTTGTTTTTTGGACTGTTTCTAATTTCCTTTTAACTTTTGTACTATGTGTTTTTTAATGCTGTACGCTGCCCTGAGTCCTTGGGAGAAGGGCGGCATATAAATCCAATAAATCCAAATCCAAATCCAATCCAATCCAATCCAATCCTTGCAGAGTGAGGGTCATCCACGAGGTCCTGTCTGCCCAGCTTGTATTGGGTGTTCTGATTTTTTTTGCCAATGTGTAAGACACAGCATTTGTTGATTGAGATTTGGAGTTGCCAATTTGACCATTCTGACACGTTGCCTTTGTTTACCCATGAACCTTGAGTGAGTCAAACTTAACTTATCCTTAGTTCTATGCTTGTTAGGGTGAATGTATGTGGGCAAGCAAATCTCCTGATTGGGCTTTTTTCCCCTTTTTTTGGTGTAAGTCCATCTTGGCTCCTAGTGGCTGCTTGGACAATTCCCTACAGTTTTCTTGGTAACATTTTCAGAAGAAGTTTGCCCCAATCTTCCTAGAATAGGGACCGATCCACACTCTCCTAGTTGGCTTCATGCCAGACTAGAACTCACGGTCTCCAGGTTTCCGGCCTGGTATTTTTAACCACTATACCAAAAGTCAACAGTGAGATCCAAAGCTACACTTCTGTGTTTTCTTCCAACTTCTGGTTATCCTAATTAAGCTATGTCCAAGTAGCATTTTCTCTTATTCTTCTGCCACTGTCCAAGATTTCCTTCAAAGTGCTGTATTTCTGCTCAAGAAGCATAACATCTATTAGGTTTTCCATGATTTTGGAAGGCGATTGCAATGAGCTGAAACAGAGGCCACAGAGACGGGGGGATGGGATCCCCACTGGGAAGAGGAGATTCACACCTAGTTAGTTTTCGGAAAACCCAAGAATGGCGTGCGTACATTTCTCCTGAGGAATGGCCCAGTGATCCAAAAGCTGTATGCACAGAAAATATTAATCAGGATTTGTGTGTGTGTGTGTGTGTGTGTGTGTGTGTAATGGTATTCTATTTTCTTCACTACCGGTTCAGTAGCAGGAGCGCACACATTCTCCAACTTTTCTGGCTTTGTCGACTGGTGGGAGGCTGGCCACGCCTCCAAACCGATTCTACCTGCTGGTTCAGGCGGATAGGCAGGAAACAATGCTTTTAAAAGCAGGGAAAAAAGCTTCCTACAATTGCGCAGCTCACAGCTGAGCCATCCTATCTTTGGAAGCTTTTTTTTTTACTACTGGTTTGCAGAACCAACGACAATCGTCCCTACCAGTTTGGCCGAACTGGGCTGAACCGGGAGGATTTCACCCCTGGTCCTCCTTAAAGGTGGAGGAATCCCAAACACAGTTTGAGGCAGATATTTACACATTTCTTTGCTTCTGCTTGGCTAAGAGGAAGCTTGCATGCAACAGATAAAATATAGAAATATAAAAATTATAAAAATAACCAAGCACGCCTTCCGTGGTTTTGGTCACAAGCCTAATCCACAGTCTAGTCATTTCCTTTGGGATTTTCCATGGCCACTAAGGCCTGCATAGGCCTGGATTTTAGCCTTGCCACCTCAACATACATTCCCTTCAGGCAATCATCAAATCCACCAGATTCCTGATCAAGACCATGGGTGAATTATTATTCTATTCCTTTAATCTTACACACTTCTCAAAAGGTTAAACTAGACAATTGGAGCTCTGAAATTCTAGGGGTCCATATATCTAGCACGACAGCCAGTGGTTAGAGTTGAAAATCAATCAATCAATATAACAATAACAATAACAATAACAATAACAATAACAATAACAATAACAATAACAATAACAATAACAATAATAATAATAATAATAATAAATTAGATTTCTAGACCGCCCCCTCTCCCCGGAGGGACTTGATATCAATCAATCAATCAATCAATCAATCAATTTCTCCAAGCCCTTGCATATCTAACAGGAGTTTCTTCTTTCCACACAGATCAAGTCTAGGGAGAACATCGTAGGAACAGGGAGACACAGGCAGCCAGTGGAACAGGGAAAAGGTAAATGTTCTCCCTCCAAATGACACTCCCCCCCTCCTGCTTGACAAAAAGCTTCCCATAAGTTCACGAGGTGTCTCCATCTATGGGGCTCCAGTCAGTGGTGGGATTCAACCCACTTAACAACCGGTTCGCTCAAACCGGTCCGAATCGGCTGAATCCCACCCGTGGCTCCAGTTCTCTCTTGCTAAATGCTGGGTGCCCCCTGTATGTCTGAAAAACCTCTCTTCCTTTTCCCACTCACAGCTGGGTTCACTATACCCGATTTCACACTGGCAGGGCAAGGGAGCCCTGCCATTGGGTAGAGGAAAGGGATGGTCTCAAGCAGTAGGAACAGGCCGTTTCTCCCAAATCTCTGCAGCCGTTTCCTTCACCCTGAGTTTTTGCTGGCCGTCACAGTGATGCTTCTTTGCAACTATGCTAGAAGGCTGCCCAGATGCCTATGCTCCATTTCCTCTGGGACAGGCTCTTCTCAGAGATCCACAGAGAGGATTAGGGGCTCAATCTCTTGTAGTCAGCAGGCTGGTATGCCGGATGTGACTTTGTTTTCAGGGATAACCAAAACATGCAAGGTGGGAGAATGAAAGATAGAGAATGGGATGCAGTTCCCCAAAACAAGAAGGACCACCAACTTCATCATTTCCACTACAAACCTAACATTTATTGTGGAGGAGAAGGCAAGCCCTCACAACTGAGAAGAAGACAGCAGCTGAAGTCCTTCAGCTCCTGGTTCTTCAATGATCCATTTTTGACTCACATTTCCCAGCCTGTAGTGGTCATCCTGGTGAAGTCTGATGTATTCCAACTGGAACTTATTCCATCTACCTACTTACCTACCTACCTATCTATCTCTTATCTGTCTGTCTGTCTGTCTGTGTATCTATCTCTCTCTCTCTATTCATCCATCCATCTCTGTCTATATCTGTCATATACTGTCTGTCTGTCTGTCTGTCTGTCTATCTATCTCTATTCATCCATCCATCTCTGTCTATATCTGTCATCATATATGTCTGTCTGTCTCTGCCTGCCCGCCCGCCCGCCCGCCCGCCCATCCATCCATCCATCCATCCATCCATCCATCCATCCATCCATCCATCCATCCATCTATCTATCTATCTATCTATCTATCTATCATCTCTATTCATCCACCCATCTCTGTCTATATCTGTCATCATATATGTCTGTCTCGCTGCCTGTCTTTCTGTGTGTCTGTCTTTGCCTGCCTGCCTGCCTGCCTGCCTACCTACCTACCTACCTATCATCTATCTATCCCTCTATCTCTATTCAACCATCCATCTCTGTCTATATCTGCCATCATATATGTCTGTCTGTCCCTATCTGTCTGTCTATCTGTCCACCTACCTACTTACCTACCTGATGAAATTTATATGTCTCTTTTGATCTCTCTCTTTCCTCCACCCGGGCCTTTCATCCTTTAGAAACCAAAGGGGACTTCCTTTTGAAACATTGGATAGGTGTCGAAAATGCCTTCAACATCCAGTGGCTCGTCTACGCCGTTTTGCCCAGTGGAGAACTCATTGCTGACTCGAGAGACTTCACCGTAGAAGAGTGCTTCCCCGACAGGGTAACATTGTGTATTTTTTGTTGTGCTGTTAAAGATAGCAGAATCTTAATGATCCAGAACAGGTCTTCTCTAAGCTGATGCTCCTCCGCCCTATTGATGCTAATATCCACAAAGCCTTCTTTGCTCCTGATCCTTTGAGAAAAAAAGCTCTTGAATTACCCTTTTTCTATCTGCTGGTCCAGGTTGATGTAATCAGTTATGTCCTAGCCAGACCTGTTCCTCTGAATACCGGTATCTCAGTGGGTCATAACTAAATTGCAATGGAAAGAAAACCTCAAACATCAGCTAACCTTAAGCCTTTTTTCTTTTTAACAATTTTGATAGCCTTCATTACATTAATCCTACTCGCATCATTATAATAACATTGTACATAATACAATCATCTTTCAACTTCTGGTCCTTTCATCTACCTACTAATTGTAACATATTGTATAGAAATATGCATAATTATCTTTCCTCCCTTTCTAATTTCACCTCTATTCTATATCTTAATATCACAAATCTTATATTGGTAGATACTCTATTTCTATCCTTCATCTCTAGTCTGTTTTAATATCTCAATTAAAAAATATTAATATCAATCAATATCTCTTCTTCATTGTTGGATGGGAGGATAAGCCTCAGATCAAGCAGGATAGTTGTGACTCTCTGCGATCTACGAGATGTCACTCCTTTCTTTGTCACCCCTCCAAGGTGACTTTACCCCTTTAAGGGGCCCCCAATGAAGAGAGTTCAGCCTAGGGTAGCGGAGCCCCGGTCCCTACAATTGTATCGCAACGATGCCAAACCGGAAGTCACCTTAAGCCTATTTGGGGAGGGAGGTGTCAGCCAATAGTTCCATTGAACCTGTCAAACTGTGGCTTGAGGTTAGTCACAGAGGGCAACTCAAGGTTACAATATGCATGACAATAAGGATCACTTCATCCCATTCATTTCTCCTTCCATTCATTCCACACCGAGGGGAAGTGGCTTTTTCAAAGACCTGGTTTATGTTTACAGGCCAAACTGTGGTTCTCTGATCAAGAAGGTCTGTCTGGAGGGGAAACCCAACTCCATCTTTCAGCCTATTCCGATTACGTCTGTGCCATCCATGCCGTTGACGAGAATGTCTATCTCTTGAAACCTGAAGCTGAGTTCTCTCCTGAGAAGGTGAGTTCTGACTGCATTTCATTTGGGGTCCAGATATGTCCTGGCTCCTGCTGGTTTCATCCCAAGATTTACTTGTCCATAGAGATGTACTTCGAATAGGATCACTTGCAGCCGTTTATTTACAATTTACACCAAAAGATAGCAGTCACAACTAAATGTAAGAAGCTAGGGGAGGACTCCAGGGAAGGAGAAGCAAAGAAAATTGTCCATAAATTAATTTTAGGGGACGAAAATGTAGGAAAAATAGAAGGACAAAGCAGGGTAGCCCACTATCACAGTCCAGAAATTTTGCCATAGGGATAATGTTCTGACCCCCCTCTGCGTATAACAAAGTACTCCGAGACAAGGACTCTGCAATATGATTTATAAACACACAGACTAAACCTTGGCAGCAATCCAATACAGACAAGACTTTGGCAGTAATCCAGCCTGCCAAAATAGGACACAGACTTGATAGCGTCTCCAGCTCTAGTAAATATGTTGATTCCTGCAAAACAGTTTCCGGAAAGTCCTTCCTTGAGAGGAGCCTAATTACGATCACCTGAGTCCAATTATTTCCTGTAACTGCATAGCTGTTCTCTGCGTCTATCAGCTCTCCGTTGCCGAGCATCCAGGAACCACTCCCTTGTCTCCTCCCCACTGCTCCAAGGCATGACATCAGGAGCACACTCCCTTTGGCTTTCACCACTGCTCCATGCCTCAGGCGCCTCCTGGTGGTCAACCAGCCTCTCTGATCCCTGCTCGGAGTCGGAACCCTGTCCAGGGTCCTCCACATCTTCCAGAGCCGACTCATAAGGCCCCTCACTGTCGGAGTCTGGTTGCAGCTCCAACACCTCCTGCTGGCCCACAACAGGATAGCAACCTATATAAAGAAAAAAATAAACTCCAAAACAGTCTACTCTGATGAAGAAGGCAGGATACTAATGATTGAATTAGAGACAACAGAAAAACCGATATTATTAATAGTGATATATGCACCAAATCATAAACAAGAGGAATTCTACAGGAAATTACACAACAAAATAAATGAATTAGAATATGGAAATGTTTGTTTAATTGTGGATTATCATGCAATAGTGGATAAAAAGATGAACTATGAAAGTAAAAGAAATAATAAAAAAAAATGTTACCTAAATCCTTTTTTGAGATGGCAATAGAATATAAACTACATGATATTTGGAGAGAAAGGCACAAAACAAGAAAGTAATATACCTTTTATTTGAACCCCCACCAGTCCTTATCGAGAATTGACATGGCCTGGAAATCATCTGGACTATGTAATCAATAAGAGGAAATCGAAATTGAAATAAATGAGTGGGCAGATCATAACCCAATAAAATTAAAATGGAAAGGCCAAAAAAGAAGAAAAAGATGGGTGATGAACCCAAATATCGTAAACGAAATAGAATACACCCAAATGCTAGAGAAATAATTAAAACTATTTTTTAGAATAAATAAAAAAGAAGACACCTCAATTCAAGATCTCTGGGATACCATGAAAGCATACATAAGAGGCTTCATGATTGCCTACATTGCGAGAAAAATCAGAAAACAAAAAGAGCAACAAGAACGTATGCAAAAAGTACTGAGGGAAGCCGAAGCTGAATTACAGAAAGACCCAAAGAATAAAATTAAAAAAGAAAAAAGAGATGATAAAACATAAAATTAACTTAATAACTCAAAAAGAATTAGCACAGAAAATTAAAGCGGCCAAACAAAATTACTTTGAACAAGCCAACAAACCTCGACAATGGCTGGCATACAGATTGAAAAATGAAAGAGAGAAAAGAATGATATATCAATTAAAAGATGACGAGGGAAATATTCAACATAAATCGGAAGAAAAGAAGCATATTATTCAAAAATACTTCACAAAACTATATGCACAAAATAGTATGGATGAAACTAAGATAAAACAATATTTAAACCCAGAAAAGATAATTCCAATCTCAAAAGAACAATGGGAGACGATAAACAGGCCAAAAAAATAGTCAAAATAGAATTAGTCCTGAAAAACCAGAAAAATAATAAAACCCCAGGACCAGACAGAATCCCGGTGGAGCTATGCAAATATAATCAAATAATACTGGAAGAATTAGGAGTGGAAATGTTCAACAAAGTCTTAGCAAAAGCCAAGATGCCTGAATTATGGACGGAAGCAATAATACTGCTAATCCCGAAAGAAGAAGTCAACTTAAAGAAATTCAAAACTACAGACCAATTTCACTATTGAATTCCGATTATAAAATATTTGCAGCGATTATGGCAGGAAGAATTAAACAAGTTCTAAATGAACGAATACATCCAGACCAAAATGGATTTTTACCTCACAGACACATTAAAAATAATACAAGAGTCATCCTAGATATAATAGAATATTATGAGGCGCATCCAGAAAAGCAATTGGTACTGGTTTTCTTTGATGCACAAAAAGCATTTGACAATGTAATTTGGAAATTTATAACAATGCAATTAGTTCCTCCCTTTTCCAGCACCTTAAAGCTACAGGACATGAAATCAACTTTGAAGGAGCCAGGTTAATCTCCAAAACAGAACACCTCCACAAGAGAATAATCATGGAAGCCATCGAAATAGAGAAACACCCCCACAGCATGAACAAACGTGATGATACCTCCCGCCTACCAAACATCTGGAAACCAGCCCTAGCCAACAAACGAACACCACCCACCACCCAAGCCGTTAAAATACAAAACAACAATGCACACACAGCCTGCACCAATCAGCACCAATCTACCTATCATGATACAACCACACAACCAATCATTCCACTTACTGAAACAAAGCCAGCACCCCATCCCCTCCCACCAAGACTTACAGAAAGACGGCAGCTCCGATCACATTTTAAGCCCACAGCTTGAAGATGGCAGGTGCGATCCTGCCGAAACGTTGCAAAGACAATCTCAACCTTACACGGGAAAAGACCCGAATACAACAAAACCAGCATACCTACACCCGTGAAAATCTACGAAAACAAATATATATATATATATAATGTTTTCGTAGATTTTCACGGGTGTAGGTATGCTGGTTTTGTTGTATGCTGGTCTTTTCCCGTGTAAGATTGAGATTGTCTTTGCAATGTTTCAGTAAGATCTCACCTGCCATCTATATATATGTGCTCAAGAGAATTTAAATTTATTAGAGGTAAAATCACCCAATATAGCAGATAGATGAGTAAAAGAAGAGGGTTAAAAATGGTGAAACGCAATTGAAATATATTAGAAGAGGAAATAACGTAAGGATAATTGTATCAATTTGAAATTGCTATTAGAAAGAACAGGAAGTTCCTGTTTGTACTGTATTGTGTAAATGTAGTGTACATCTAAGTTTTGTGTGTGTGTATTTTGTATGTTTGTAAATAAAAATATAACAACAGCAGCAGCAGCAGCAACAACAACAATAATAATAAAGAATAGAATCTCTCTCCCGCCCCATAATTGCAGGTCATGTTGTCCAATTAAATGTCCAATTGTTGTTATGGAAAACTGTCCGAGTCTTAGTAGAACATATGGTTAGATGACCTCGGTTCCCAGGGGACGATTTCTTGTTGCTTTTTGGAAATGACATCCCTCCCCCCCCTGACTCTGTGGCAGCTGAAAAGTGACAATGGCTGCAATCAGCAAAATCTCCCTTTGAAGTTGACACAGAGTCCCAGAGCCATTCTGGAGTACTGGGGAAGGACACAGACTAAGAAGCCAAATTCTGGTTCTCCTTCAAACGTGGATGCTTGCTTGGATCACTCCTGAATTCTTAACCCAGCCTGTCTCAGTGATGTCTCAATGTAGAATCATCTGGATCAGCAGACGGCCTCTGCTTTGAGATTTCCAGTAAAAGAGAACTCATCATTTCATGTGGCGGCTTGTAATGGAATGTGAGAATGACCTTGGAAAACAGACAAAAGAGATTCTGCCTAAGGAGCTCAAAATGAAGTAATGAGCAGAGAAAGAAACGTGGAAGGGACCTGCCATAATTGATCAACTGCTAAAAAGACGTGACCGGATAACTTTCAGGCTTGCAAGACTCTATTAATGTGGCCTTACAATTAACTGATCTTATTGTGTTTGTTGTTTGGTCTGCTGAACTTGAGAGACTGATACCAACCTTGCAGGTTTGAAAGTACAACTCACCTGCTGTCTCTTTTTATCATCTGATTGGTTAGGGTGGATCCTCTCTACATTTCTTTCTCTGTCCATTACTCAGCTTCAGGTTCGTCCTTCTTTTATCTGATCTCTCTGCCTTCTCTCATCTCCCAAGGTCATTCTCCCATTCTATCAAGAGCTGGGGGGGGGGGCGCAGTGGTTAGAATGCAGGTACTGCAGGCTAACTCATTGCTCACTCCAGGTGTTCGGTTCTGACCGGCTCAAGGTTGACTCAGCCTTCCATCCTTCCGAGGTTGGTAAAAATGAGGACCCAGATTGTTGTGGGCAATAGGCTAACTCTGTAAACCACTTAGAGAGGGTTGTAAAACACTTTGAAGCAGTATATAAGTCTAAGTGCTATTGCTAAGTGCTATTGCTATTGCACAGTCTGTTTCATTGGCTGATAGCTTGATGGACAGGAAGTTCCTCTAGCTCAAATCTCCATCCTCAGTTGCATTGCATTCTTTCTCATTTCAGTTTTACAGCCTCTTTCCCAAGAAGGAACACACCTTCTCTGTTGACCTCTTTATGGATGCATTCAATCTTCATCCCTGTCCTACAGAAAAACCATTGAGGGGTGAAAGAATTGGCCGCCCAGTGCATTTTCTCCCTGAAGATGGGGATGCTTACAAGATATTCAGGGTAAGCATCAAAGCTATTGTCAGAATTTTGGCAGTGTGACTATTA
>NW_028113496.1:0-5000 GCF_964273705.1 Natrix helvetica
CGTGTATCTCATGTCTCTCCTTGTGTCTGTAGCTGAGTGGAAAAATTTTATTTAGGGAGGAGGAGGAGGAGCTTCCGGAGGAATGGCGGTCTGCCGCTAGAGCTCCGTAGATCCGCGGGGCTCTTTCCAGGGAAATAGGAGTGTTGCCGGTCCCCTTTTCCACCATGGGGACCGGGTGCCCAGTAAACAGCTACCCTGGTTTCTTTTATGACCCGATTGGGTCCCCCAGGGTAGCTGGACGATTGGAAAAAGCGTGAGGCTGCAACCATGCTTTTCAAATTATACTGGACTATGACATCTTCAGCACAGACCCTAGGCCCCGACGAACTCTTTTAACACTCTATGTATTTAAGGTCAGACCTGATCCTACTGCGGGAGTCCCCCCTCTCGCAGGTGTGGCCCTCCGCCCTTTCGAGGGCCCACCTTGATGACGGATTTATTAATCTCGAGAGGTGGAGGAAGCGGAGACTTAGGGGTTTTTTAGTTAGTTGTTTTTTAAACATTGTGATTTTAATTGTTTTTATTTATCAGCCCACCTCCTCCTTGTACACGTCTTGGTATACGTCTTTGTTATATGTATGTCTTGTCTAGATATGTATTTTATGTGTTTTATTGTACGCCGCCCCGAGTCCTTCGGGAGAGGGTGCGGCTAAGAAATAAATATTTATTTATTTATTATTAATCAAGTAGATGAAATTGAAATAGAAGCAAATGAGTGGGCAGATCACAATCCAATAAAATTAAGATGGAAAGGTCAAAGAAGAAGAAAAAGATGGATGATGAATTCAAATATTATAAACGAAACAGAATACACTCAAATGCCGGAGAAAGAACTAATACAATTTTTTAGAATAAATAAAAGAGAAGATACCTCAATTCAAAATCTCTGGGACACTATGAAAGCATACACAAGAGGCCTTACGATTGCCTATATGGCGAGGAAAACTAGAAAACAAAAAGAGCAACAAGAATGTATGCAAAAGGAACTTATGGAAGCCGAAGATGAACTCCAGAAAGACCCAAATAATAAAATTAAAAAAGAAAAAAGAGAGATAATCAAACATAAGCTCAACCTAATAAATCAAAAGGAATTAGCGCAGAAAATTAAAGCAGCCAGACAAAATTATTTTGAACAAGCCAACAAACCTGGACGATGGCTGGCATACAGACTGAAGAATGAAAGAGAAAAAAGGATGATATAATAATAATAATAATAATAATAATAATAATAATAATAATAATAATAATAATAATAATAATAATATATTAAATATTAATTACAATTTATTAAATAATAATAATAATTTATTAAATAATAATAATAATTTATTAAATTTCTAGACCGCGCCCTCTCCCCGGAGGGACTCGGGGCGGTGTACAGGAATAAATTTAAAACATACAAACAATCATACACATAGGTAAAAACCAAATTAAACAACCCCTGTACAATTTATAAAAATTAAAAAAAACGGACCTTAAAACCAATCTTAAAAATTTAGAAATAGAACTGAGGTGGGATAGGTGGAATTAGGCCAAGCCGGCTAGCTGGAATAGGTGGGTTTTAAGTTTCTGACGGAAGGAGCGGAGATCCATAGTCATTCTAATGTCGGGGGGAAGGTCATTCCAGAGGGTCGGGCCCATCACAGAGAAGGTGTCCCTGGGCGTCCCTGGGCGTTGCCCGCTGGCACAGCCTAGTGGACGGCACCCGGAGGAGTCCCTCTCTGTGTGAGCGAATCGGCCGGAGGGATGTAATTAAAAGATGATGAGGGAAGAATTCAATACAAAGCAGAAGAAAAGAAGAAAATTATTCATAAATACTTCACAAAGCTATACGCACAAGACAGTATGGAGGAAAATAAAATAAAGCATTATTTAAACACAGCAAAGATAACACCAATCTCAAAAGAGCAAAGGGAGGCGATAAACAGGGCAATAACATTAGCCGAAGTGGAACTAGTCTTGAAAAACCAGAAAAATAATAAAACACCAGGACCAGATGGAATACCGGTGGAGCTATACAAATATAATAAAATAATATTGGAAGAGTTAGGGGTGGAAATGTTTAATGAAGTTTTAGGAAAAGCCAAGATACCGGAATCATGGACAGAAGCAATAATATCGCTAATCCCAAAAGAAGAAACCAGCCTACAAGAAATTCAAAACTACAGGCCAATTTCATTACTAAACTCTGATTATAAAATATTTGCAGCAATTATGGCAGGAAGAATCAAACAGGTTTTAAATGAACGAATACACCCAGACCAAAATGGATTTTTACCCCACAGACACATTAGAAATAATACGAGAATCATCCTAGATATAATAGAGTACTATGAGGCGCACCCAGGAAAACAAATGGTACTGGTTTTCCTTGATGCACAAAAAGCATTTGACAATGTAATTTGGAAATTTATAATAACAATATTGGATGAGATGAAATTCAGTGAAAAATTTATAAAAATGATAGAAGGATTTTATAACAATCAGACAGCCAAAGTTCTGATGAATGGAGAATTAACAGAGAAGATCGAAATAAAAAAAGGAGTCAGACAGGGATGCCCCCTCTCTCCTTTGCTGTTTCTATTGACTTTGGAAATTCTATTAAATGAAATTCGGAAGGATCAGGGAATAAAAGGTTTAAGACTCAAAAATGAAGAATATAAGGCCCAAGCCTATGCCGATGACCTAGCATTTGTACTAGAGGACCCATTAGAATCCAGTTGGAAATTAATTCAAAAATTAGAAGAATATGGCGAAGTGGCAGGATTAAAGATCAATAAAAACAAAACAAAAATGATAACCAATGTCAGGGGAAGAATTATTTCACCCTGAACTAGATGAGGCTTAGACCGCGGCGTTTCCAAACAGCATTATCTTTAAGGTGCGAAGAAAAAAAATAAAATCTCGGAAAACATATTCTAATGAAAAACAAAACTTTAATACAAAAATAATAAATGGAAATAAAACAAAACTAACTAATTGTTACATTTTGGAAAAAGCAATTCTGTCTCCCAGTTTCCTGGTAGACGGACAAAGATCAAAAGGGAAAAGAAGTCTCTGGAATGTGTGAAGTAATAAAAAAAGATAAGCATGCGCAGTACATCATTGTCAGATAAGACCTTATGACCTGCGCAGTAACTCTTTCAGTTTAACTATTTAGTTTCAATTCGTCAGTTCAGGCTAGCAAACAATTTAACGCAGTGACAACCAAGAACATGACAAAAAAGCAAGAAGAGGAATTGGAAGTAATAACCAAAATGCAAATAACTAAGAAAGTGAAATGCTTGGGGATCTGGGTGTCGGCAAAATGTTCCACAATTAAAGATGATAACTATAATAAATTAGTGATACAAATAAGAAAGAGTTAGAAAATTGGAAAAATATTCAACTATCACTCATGGGACGTATAGCGACAATTAAAATGAATATTTTACCAAGAATCTTATTCCTGTTGCAAGCCGCACCTATTAATCCAGGTAAAAAATTCTTTCAAGAATTAAACAAAATAACCGCTAGGTTTATTTGGCAGGGACGAAAAGCGAGGATTAAACTAAAGTCAATGCAAGACAGCAAAGAGAGGGGAGGTTTAGCATTACCAAATTGGGATTTATACGCATCGGCAGTATCAATAACATGGGTGAAGGATTGGATAGAGCTAAAGAATAAAAGAATTTTGACTTTGGAAGGCCATGATTTGCAAGCAGGCTGGCACACATTCCTATGGGATGATAAAAATAAACGCACAAATACTTTCAAAAACATTTAATTAGAAGAGCGTTATTGCAAAAATGGCTCTAAATAAAAAAAACCCACTTTGTGAAAATTCCGAATTGGCTATCACCGACAGAAAGGACGACTCATCCAAATTTTATAGATTGGAACAAAATGCTAAGATATAGAGACTTAATTGATAGACAGGGAAACTTAAAAACAATTGAAGAATTGGCAGAACAGAACATGAAAGTTGACTGGTTAACTTACCTTCAAATCAAAACTAAATACAATAAAGATACCAAATTATATGACATTGAAACAGAACCACACGAATTGGATAAAATCATTCAAAGCCCAGAAAGAAAAATGATAGGGAGAATATATAAATTTCTCCTGAAGTATAAAATGGAAGAGGAAATTGTGAAAGAACAAATGATAAAATGGGCACAGAACTTTGGATATAATATTGAATTAGACAAATGGGAAAAATTTGGGGGAACAAACTTAAAAATGACACTCTCAGTTGCATACAAGGAAAACCAGTATAAAATGTTTTATAGATGGCACCTGGCACCAACAAGGTTAGCTAAAATATCATCAAATACCTCCCCAAAATGTTGGAAATGCGAATCGATACACGGAACGTATTACCATTTATGGTGGACCTGTGAGGAGGCTAAAAAATTTTGGAAAAAGATCAAAAATTGGCTGGAGGCAATAACGGGAGTTAAAATAGAATGGAAACCAGAAATCTTCTTATTAGGAACAATGTCTGCGAAATACAAAAAAGAAATCCAGCATTTAATACTACATATAATAACGGCGGCAAGGATTGCCTATGCCCAGAAATGGAAAAACAAACTAACTCCAAGTGAAGATGAAATAATAAGAAAGGTTATGGACTGTGCTGAAATGGACAAACTAACTAAAGAAATTCAGGGAAAAGAAGAATCAGAAATCTACCAGATATGGGATAAATGGTATAGGTGGATGGAAGAAAGAAATAAGAATCAATGAAGGAATGTAACAAAACTTAAAATAATAGTTATGGGTAAAATAAGAAAGTTAAGAATGGTGAAACCCAAATAAAACATAATCGAATGGGAAAAAAATAATAAAAATAAAAATGAAAAATTAGCTAATTCTAGGTGATAAATAAGTAGAACGTTGTAGCTGCTTATAGAATGTTTTCGTTTTTAAAATGTTTATTCGTTAACAGATAACCCATCATGATATTTATTAAAATATAAACATAAATGAATCTAGACAAAAGTACTTTCCAACAA
>NW_028113496.1:27500-43773 GCF_964273705.1 Natrix helvetica
CTTGAAACGCACCCGAAAAACCACAGGTAGCCAGTGCAGCTCGCGCAGGAGAGGTTTTATATGGGAGTACCTAGTACTCCCCATGATTGCCCACGCGGCCGCGTTCTGGACCAGCTGTAGTCTTCGGGTGCATCTCAAGGGGAGCCCCATGTAGAGAGCGTTGCAGTAATCCAGACGGGACGTCACCAGCGCATGAGTGACTGTGCGAAGGGCGTCCCGGTCCAATAGGGAACGCAATTGGCGCACCAGGCGAACCTGGTGGAACGCCCCCCTCGCCATGGCTGCCACATGGTCATCCATCAACAGCCGGGCATCTAGGAGGACGCCCAGATTGAGCGCCCGCTCCACGGGGGCCAGTTGCTCGCCCCCAATGGCCAGCGATGGGGTCAGCTGGTTGAACCGGGGCGCCGGTAGCCACAGCCACTCCATCTTGGAGGGGTTGAGCTTGAGTCTGTTGCCTCCCATCCAGACCTGTACGGCTTCCAAGCACCGGGACATCACTTCGACGGCCTCATTGGGGTGGTTAGGGGTGGAGATGTACAGCTGCGTATCATCAGCGTACAGATGGTATCCCACCCCGAAACCACGAATAATCTCTCCCAGCGGCTTCATATATGTGTTGAACAGGAGAGGTGAGAGGACCGATCCCTGCGGCACCCCACAAGTGAGCGGCCTCAGGCTCGAACTCTGCTCCCCTGCCAACACGCATTGCGTCCGGTCGGAGAGGTAGGAGCAGAACCACCGCAGAACGGTGCCCCTCACCCCCAACCCCTCCAGCCGGCGCAATAGGATACCATGGTCGATGGTATCAAAAGCCGCTGAGAGGTCTAATAGGACCAGGATGGAGGAACAACCCCTATCCCTGGCCCTCCAGAGATCATCCACCAACGCGACCAAGGCCGTCTCCGTGCTGTGACCGGGCCGGAAACCGGACTGGCGTGGGTCTAGATAATCAATTTCATCCAGGTGGCGTGGGAACTGTTGTGCCACCACACTCTCTACAACCTTCGCTAAAAAGGGAAGGTTGGAGACGGGACGGTAATTAGCTAGCTCAGCTGGGTCCAGAGAAGGCTTCTTGAGCAAGGGCCTTACCACCGCCTCTTTCAAGGCAGCCGGCAAGGACCCCTCACTCAATGAAGCGTTCACTAGCCCCAGGAGCCAGCCTCGTGTGACCTCCCAGGATGCCAGCACAAGCCAGGAGGGACACGGGTCCAATAAACATGTAGTGGCTCGTAGTTGCCCACGCAACCTGTCCATATCATCGGCGGCAACAGAGTCAAACTCCTCCCAGAGTGGTCCCTCAAGACTCGGGATTATGAATATTAAGTCACTCGGGGGTTGTTTATATAAAGATGTGCTTATCGCTGATGGGGACGAATGGAAGTTAAAAACTTTGGAACAACTGTTGGAAGAAGGAATTATTTTAAACTGGTTACATTACATACAGCTACAGAAGAGATGGGAAGAAGATCGTAGGGTCGGTTTTATGGATAAAGAAGTGGAACTGATCAAGCAGATAAAAGAGACTGGCCCAAAACAAGTTAAAAGAATATATAATGTACTGTTAGAAAGAGATTCAGAAAGTGAATTGGTTAAGGATTGTATGATTAAATGGGCTCAGAATTTTGGTGAAGTGGTTATGTTGGAAACGTGGGAAAAAATATGGGTTCAGAATGTTAAATTTACGCAGTCACAGAATTTAAGGGAGAACTTTTATAAAATGTTTTACAGATGGTATTTAGATCCTAAAAAATTATCATGCATGTACCCAAATGTTCAACCAAAATGTTGGAGATGCGGGTGCCTCGATGCTACCTTTTTTCATGTATGGTGGACCTGCAACAGGGTTAAAGCTTTTTGGATAAAAATATGGTGGGTTATGCAAAATGTACTGAAGAAAAGAATACAATTCACTCCGCAAATGTTTTTATTGGGTATAGCTAAGGATTTTACTAAAGGGGAAACAAAATTGGTTTTGTATATGGTCACAGCAGCTAGGTTGTTGATTGCGCAACATTGGAAGAAAGATTTTTTACCAACAATTGGTCAATGGACTCAGAAGGTGGCGGGGTTCGCTGAAATGGCAAAAATCTCAGCTTTCTGAAAAGGTCAGAAGCAGGAGAATTATACACAGGAATGGGTAAAATGGATTGATTACATACAGAATAAATACCAGACTAGGAGTTATTATGTAGCCTTTAGGTAAGAATGTTTAGATTGATAGATGATCAGAGTAAATAATATATGGGATGTTTGGAATTGTTAGAGTGGTGTATAGCGGAAGTCAGGGGTGTGGGTTTGAGTGGGAGGTGGGGGAGGGTTAGGGTGGAGGGCGGGGCAATATATATGTATAAATAAACTAGAAGATGGGATTAATGAAATATTGGTACTTTAAGAGAAATTTATATTATGAGTTATATATGTTAAATTAGCTTAGAAGATGGGATTAATGTGCTATTGTTACTTTAAGAGAAATTTATATTATGATTGTTGGGAGGAGAGGGGGTACAATATGTGAACGAGTAATTTACTTTAAGACGGGGGGAGGGGAGGGGGCAAAGTATTTGGTATAATATTTGAATGAGAATTTCTGCGGGGGGGGGTTGGGGGGAGGGGAGGGGGCATAGTATTTGTATGTGATTTATACTGTATGGGGGGGGGGTTAAAAGGGGGAAAATTTGTCTGTATAAAACTTTTTCAATTAAAAAAAAAAAAGACTCACCTCCGACGTCCCCCCTAGGTCACTGAAGGGGACCCATTCACTCTGGATTTGGGCGATTTTGTCCTGCAGATATTCCCCAAATTCCTCTGCCCTGCCCTGCAAGAGGGCTTCCCACGGCCTTTGTGACAAGAGGGAGCGGGTCACCCGAAACAGGGCGGCAGGGCGGTTGTCTGCGGACGCAATAAGAGCGGCACAGTGTTGACGCTTAGCCACTCTTAATGCCACAAGGTAGGTCCGTAAATAGGCTCTTACCTGTGTTCGGTCAAATTCGGAGCGTGAAGATCTCCATCTGCTCTCTAGGCATCTCTTGTGGCGTTTCATCACCCTTAGCTCCTCGGTAAACCAAGGGGCCAGGGTGGTTCGTTGCCACAGGAGAGGCCGCAAAGGCGCAACCCGGTCCAAGGCCCCGGCAGCCGCACTATTCCATGCGGCCACCAGGTCCTCCATCCGGGTGCGGGTCAGGGCTACAGGAAGTGGCCCAAGCTCCGTCTGGAACCTATCCGGTTCCATCAGGCGCCTGGGGCGGAACCATCTAGGACATTCTGGTTCCGCCTCCCCGCGGTGGGGGGGAGCGCCAGGGAAGTCAACCCGGAGAGATGAGTGATCTGACCATGACAGGGGCGTAATAACTAAGTCCCCTATTCCCAGATCACTCGTCCACTGGCCAGAGACAAAAACAAGGTCCAGCGTGTGGCCTCTCTCGTGTGTGGGGCCCTGAATTAATTGGGTCAGGTCCATGGCTGTCATGGAAGCCATGAACTCCCGAGCCACCTCGGATGCTTCACCCATCGACGGCAGGTTGAAATCCCCCATAACCAAAAGTTTGGGGGTCTCAACCGCTATCTCTGCGATCAGCTCGAGGAGCTCAGGCAGGGCCGCTGATGCAAAGCAAGGAGCCAAGTATACAATCAGCAAGCCCAACTGTCTCCCTGAGCCCCACCTCACGCCAAGAGACTCACACCCGGATATCTGTGGCACAGTGAACTCCCTCGGTTCCAGAGCCTCCCGTATAATCACCGCTACCCCACCACCCCTACCCAGGGCCCGCGGCTGATGGAATGCTTGGTAGCCCGGTGGGCACATTTCCACGAGGGGTAAGCCCCCCTCGTGGCCCAACCAGGTCTCCGTTATCCCTGCAAGGTACCACCTATACTGTACCTGTGCATTTCGTTTTTGTTGCCTAAATGTAGAACCTTAATCTTTTCACCATTGAATTTCATTTTGTTAGATAGTGCCCAATGTTCAAGTTTGTCAAGATCCTTCTGTATCTTTAGCCTATCTTCTGGAGTGTTGGCTATTCCTGCCAGCTTGGTGTCATCTGCAAATTTGATGAGTTCCCCATTTATTCCCTCATCCAAATCATTGATGAAAATGTTGAAGAGTACTGGGCCTAAAACAGAGCCTTGGGGTACTCCACTGCATACCTCCACTGCATACCTCCCTCCATGTAGATGCAGTTCCATTGAGGACTACAGGTTGAGTGCGGTTGGTCAGCCACTTACAAATCCATCTGGTGGTGATGCTGATAGAGTGATTGCTTGTTTATAGGCATGTAGGTGGACAGAATGACAGAATAGATGATAAATAGATAGGTGGATGGATGGATGGAGTAGATACAATACAATACAATAGCAGATTTGGAAGGGACCTTGGATAGATAGACAGACAGACAGACAGACAGACAGACAGACAGACAGACAGACAGACAGATAGATAGATAGATAGATGGAAGGATGGATGGAGTAGATACAATACAATACAATAGCAGATTTGGAAGGGACCTTGGATAGATAGATAGATAGATAGATGGATGGATGGATGGATGGATGGATGGATGGATGGATGGATGGATTCATAGATAGATAGATAGAGGGATGCAGGGATGGATGGATAGACTAGTTAGAGTCATAGATGGTTTACAGGTATGTAGATGGACAGATTGACAGGGTAGATGATAGATAGAAAGATAGATAGATAGAGAGAGAGAAGTCAGACTTTTTGTGGCGTTCTTGGGCCAATGCCGGTTGTTTATCGGCTTGAGAGCGGACGAATTTCCCACCGACCAGACGAAGGTGGGATTTATCATCAGCCTGCTCTCAGGCACAGCAGTGAGGTGGGCTACTCCTTTGCTGTCTCAGCCAAGCCCCCTGCTGGACGACTTTCAGGGCTTTTGTACCCATCTTCGGCTGATGTTTGAAGATCCCATCAAGGGGGAAACGGCCACCAAACTCCTGAAGGATTTGCACCAAGGGCGTGGCTCATTGCAGGATTATGTTAGCGAGTTCCGGCTGCTCAGTCAGGACTCTGCGTGGAATGAGCCAGCCCTTATGGACACTTTCCAGGACGGCCTGTCAGATGACCTGCAGGACGAGCTGGTGAGGGTGGACAGGCCTCCAACGTTTGACGCGTTGGTTCATTTGTGCCTCCGGATTGACAGACGGCTGCAGAGGCGGAGGCCTCGCCGAGCATCCCGGGAGGTTACGAGAGTGCCCGTTCCACAGGAGACTCCTGTCACACGGGAGGAGCCCATGGAGTTGGGTGCAGCCAGACCCCGTGTCAGGCCTGTAATTCTGTTCCTTTTAGGATCTTTGGCCTGCCACATAATTAAAACATATATATATTATGCTGTTTCATTGGTATAGTAGTTGGGAGGGGGGAATAGAAAGGAGTAGGATTGTGGAATGTATTGTTATGGATTTCTTAGAAGCTCAAGGTCGTCTTTTGTCTCCGCACCTCGACACCTGGCCGGAAGAAGAGGGGTGTACATGCCAGCGTGGAAGATGAAGATTGGACCATGTGATGAATTATGGGGTGTGGGGAAAAATGATGAACTTTTAACTGGGTGAATTCACCGGATGTACATTAGAGTTGAAATTCACCAGCTTAATGCCAACATGCCTGTCTTATTAAATTGGAGTTTTAAGGACTACTTTGCCTTGGACAATGATTTAATTCTGCATGATATTTGGAACGCTGACATTATTTCAACTCTCCCTTAAAAATTTTTTTCTTTCATCGGGGTACTGAATCCCAGTTCTGACCCAACCCTGGGCAGGACGAAATTTCAGTGAAGATGGAGGAAGGAAAGAATGCAGCAGAGAAAGCTAAGGATGATGGATCGCTTATTTTTGTCGAAACCATCTATGCACCTTCTAAAGAAATAGTTCAACAAGCAGAGGCGAAGCAAAGGGGGCTTCAGCAGGGCGCCCGGCGAAAGGAACCGAAACCAAGATTTCCCTCACAGACGGAGTTAGACCTACGGGAGGAAGTTTCGGGATTTATTGCTTCTCAGGAATGCTTGCTAGAAGGAGAGCCCCCCCCCCCCAGGGGGTTCTGACAGACGACTGGAGCATGGGGAGAAGAGCAAATGAATGGAGATCTCAGTCGCTCTCACGCAGCCAGCCTTTGATGGGCCTTCCGGACCAATTCCGACGCCTAAATGTGAGTGAACAAAAACCCCTGGGGCCCCCAGAACCACCCGGGTGGAGCCTAGCAAAGCCCACATTATCCTTTCCCAGCAGAGAAACTGCTGCGCAGTGGAGCGGAGACCTTGGGTCTTTCCACACAGCCATCAGCGAATCAGCACCCCCCCCTCCTGGAGTGAAAAAAAGTTGGGAAGTAAAACTTAACCAGCCGAAAGGGGCCTGGAACACTTTCACCTCCCCCCCTCTGCAAAGCGATGGCTCTGGACCCATCAATCAAGCCAATTCAGGTTGGGCTTTCTTCCCGGGTCATGGATGGGCTCAATGCCAGTGGACGCCTGCCCCTTCCCAACTAATGGCGCCACCCCAAATAGCTGCTCAGAGGCAGAGCCAGGGACTGGGACCACCACAGGGCCCAGCCCCCCCACCAATGCCTCAGCAGGCGTTTGCCCAACCGATGGGTGTGCCCAACAAAGAGGCTTACCACCCCAAGCAGCAGGCCGACAGGTTGCTCCGGTTCAACCACCAGCACCCCCTCCTCCTCCCACACCCCCAAGTTTCCGTGCAACCTATGATGGCAGCCGAGACAAACTAGCTTACTTTATGAATCGAGTGTTGGCATACGTTGACCAAGTAGGCCCACAATACCTGACGGATCGAGAACTGATCCAAGAAATAGCAGAGGGGATGAATGAAGGAGAGGCAGCACAATGGATAGCGGAACTCCATGAAGAAGCAGCTCCTGAGTTAGATGACATAACGGGGTTCATCCAACTGATGCGGGCCCGATTTTACGATGTGGCCCAACAGGTAGATGCTGAAGACCAGATCCAGGAATTACGACAGGGGGGTCGGCCGGTCAAAGAATTAGTTTGGGAATTCCGGAGAATAGCTGGAAGACTACGTTACTGGCCAGAGAGACTATTGGTCTATACGTTCAAAAAGGCCTTAGATCCCAAACTGAAACAAGCTTGTGCCGTAAGGGGGACCCCAGATCGTATCCAAGAATGGTACACCACTGCAATCATATTGGACCATGAGATTAACACCTATCCAAAGCCAGGTACCAGAACCCCTGAAAAAAAACCCGTTAGCCCACCGAATGCAGAGGCAGCAAACTGAAAAGCTCCCGCCAACCCCGCGTTCCTGGGGCCCCAAAATAAAGTGCTACCGTTGTGGTCAGCTTGGCCACCGGGCATCTACATGCTGGGCTCCAGCCCCAGTTCCACAACCACGCCAACCACCTGCCAGCACAGTCAAGAAAACCCCCAGAAAACCCCCAGAAAAAAGTCATCTAGCACAACAGCCAGCAGGGGCAGAGAGCGGAGCCACTGAAAACGCCCTGGCCACCTCAGAGGAGGAAGAGGAAGGAAACCCAGAAGACGACCCAATGGTGAGTGCACCTATCCGCCCCTTCCAAATAAAAGCCAAACTCCAAATACCGAAAACGGGGGTAGAAGGGGAAGTTGGGGTGATTATAGATACTGGCTGCACCCGATGCTTAATCAGCATGTCAATAGTGGAGCAACTAGGTATACGCACCAGACCCCTGAAACAACCCATTCCGTTTGAGCAAGTGGATGGAACCCTAATTGGGGGAGCTCCGGCTACAAAGATCACTGAGTTAGTAAAACTGGTGATAGGCCGCCACTATGAGTTCCTCAGATTCATCGTGGCCCCGGGAATGCAGGAGTCAGTTATCCTAGGGCTTGCATGGTTGGACAAGTGGGAACCTACCATAAAGTGGGAGGATGGCATTAGAAAGGTGACTATTGGACTTGGGCCGTTACCACCGGTGGAACCAAAAGGCCACCCAGGAACATTGGAACCTAACAGCCCAACCCATCCAGAACCTGCAGCAACCGCAGCAGACACTAAACTTCCGGGAATCCAACGAGTCCCAAAGATCTATTGGGATCTGGCGGAGGTGTTCAGTGAGGAAGACGGAAACTACCTTCCACCTCACCGCGCCACAGATTGTGCCATAGAGTTCAAACCTGGGGTAACCTTACCAAAGCCCAAAATGTACTCTATGACGCCTAAAGAGATGATAGAATTGAGGAAGTACATCGACACCAATTTGAAAAGAGGGTTTATTGAACCAGCAAAATCAAAAGTAGCGGCCCCAGTGCTCTTCAGGGAAAAGAAAGATGGGGGGGTTCGCCTCTGTGTGGACTTATGAGCTTTGAATGCGGTATGCGAAAAGAATACCTATCCCCTCCCTCTCATGAAAGATATGTTGAACCACTTGGCTAAGGGCAAGATCTTCACCAAGCTGGATTTGAGAGAGGCGTATTACCGTATACGAATCCGGAAAGGGGATGAGTGGAAGACCGCTTTTAATACTCCCTTAGGCAGCTACCATTATAAAGTCATGCCTTTCGGACTACAAGGAGCACCCGCAGTATTCATGCAGTACATAAATGAAGTGCTACACGACCACCTGTACCGCGGAGTACTCGTTTATTTAGATGACATCTTGATCTTCTCTGAGACCATGGAAGAACATGTGAAACTGGTACGGCAAGTCCTGAAAAAACTTCTAGCTGCCAAACTTTATGCAAAATTGTCAAAGTGTGAATTCCACAAGACCTTGCTAGATTATCTGGGATATCGTATCTCCAATGAAGGAGTAGAAATGGACCCAGAAAAAGTGAAAGCGGTGTTAGATTGGAAACCTCCAAGCACTCACAAACAATTACAAAGCTTCCTTGGATTTGCAAACTTTTATAGGCAGTTTATTCCAACCTTTGCTGAAATTGCCCTACCATTGACTGACCTATTAAGAACGGGGCCTTCTCCTACTAAACCAAAAGCAAACCAACCATTAAAATGGACAATCGACTGTCAAAAGGCTTTTGAGAAATTAAAACGGCTCTTTGCCCAAGAACCCATATTGCAACACCCCGATCCAGAGCGACCTTTCATAATCCAAACGGATGCCAGTGATGTCGCGATAGCCGCGGTGCTACTACAAAAGAATAAAGAAGGCCACCTCTTACCATGCGCTTACATCTCCAAGAAACTCACCACTTCGGAAAGAAGGTGGCCCATTTGGGAGAAGGAGGCATTCGCGATCAGGTGGAGCATGCTCACCTGGAGACATCTCCTGGAAGGGGGGATATACCGTTCGAGGTATGGACTGATCATAAAAACCTCGAAACTCTCCTTGCCCATCGAAAGTTATCCCCCAAACAGGTCTGTTGGGCCCAATATTTCCAAAGGTTCAAATTTGAAATTAAACACATCCCCGCAGGGAAGAACTTGTTAGCAGATGCACTGTCGAGAAAACCCCAGTTTGACAGTAAGAAGGAAGAAATTTTCCACCCCATCATATCTCCTTCTCACCAAAAGGCAGCTCAAGTCACCAGTCGAAGCCAAGATAAACTGAGAACCGAACTGAAAGCAGCCCTCCAGACAGACCCATGGTTCAACAACAACAAAGACATCCTAACGATTAATGATGGCGTAGCCTGGAAGGGATCCAAACTGTACGTCCCTGCAGAAATGAGATTGCAAGTGCTACAGCGGAGTCATGATGCGAAACTAGGAGGTCATTTCGGATTCCTGAAAACTCTCCACCTCGCTAGACGTCAATTTTGGTGGCCAAAGATGAGGTCGGAGGTGGAAGATTATGTAAGAAGCTGTGCTACTTGTGCAACAATGAAAACCCGTCCGGGAAAGCCCCCTGGACTACTACAACAAGTGGCCAACCCTAGCCGACCATGGGAAGAGATAGCAATGGACTTCATTGTCGAACTTCCAGATAGAAGTGGTAATAAAGTAATCTGGACAGTTATTGATTTGTTTTATTTATTTATTTATTTATTTATATTTGATGCTTCTAGACCGCCCCCTCTCCCAAAAGGGACTCGGGGCGGTGTACAGTCCATACAGAATATAACAAAATACAATAAAAAAGTTAAATATGTACAGTTGGCATGGAGGAGGTTAAAATGCAATTAAAAGAACTGTACAAAGCTAATATAAATATAAGTTTTAAACCCCTAAAATAGACACAGTAAATTAAAAAACCCCTAAAATAACCAGATGATAATACATTTGCCAGGAGGGACAGTTGTAATTATGCCAGGCCTGCTAATCGGAACAGGTGGGTCTTCAATTTTTGCCGGAAGGAGCGGAGGTCAGAAGTGGTTCTAATGTCGGGGGGGAGGTCATTCCAGAGGGTTGGGCCCATCACAGAGAAGAACCTACTCCTTGGTGTCGCCCGTTGGCATTGCCTAGTGGACGGCACCAGGAGAAGTCCCTCCCTGTGTGAGCGAATTGGCCACAGGGATGTATGAGGGAGGATGCGATCCCGCAAGTAACTAGGTCCCGTGCCATGGAGCGCTTTAAAGATGGTAATCAGCACCTTGAAACGCACCCGAAAAACCACAGGTAGCCAGTGCAGCTCGCGCAGGAGAGGTGTTACGTGGGAGTACCAAGCAAGCACACTTTATCGCTTGTTCAAGCCTACCATCCGCAAAGAAATTAGCGAAAATGTTTGTGAAACACATTTATCGCCTACATGGAGTTCCAAAAAGGATCATTTCAGATCGCGGAGTTCAATTCACTGCCAAGTTCTGGAGAGAATTCCTAAAATCGATCGGGTCCACGCAGGGACTCAGCTCAGCATTTCATCCCAGCACAAATGGGGCAGCAGAGAGGGCCAATGCGATGGTGGAACAGTATATCCGGTGTTATGTGGACTATCAGCAAGACAATTGGTCGGACTTGCTACCTTTCGCTGAAGTAGCATATAATAATGTGGTTCACAGCAGTACTGGATTAACTCCTTTCCAGATTACCAGTGGCATGGAATTCGTTCCCATGCCTGAACTACCTAAGGAACCTCCCTCATCCATGTCCCTGAATGAATGGCTGGAGGCACTAAAGAAGGGATGGGAGAATACCAAAAAGGCGCTAACAGATGCGGCAGAAGCCTACAAGAAGCAAGCTGATAAACATCGTTCCCTACAACCCCCCTTTCGGGTGGGGGACAAAGTTTTTTTGTCTACTAAATACATAAGATTAAAGATGCCTAGTAAGAAATTAGGTCCAAAATTTCTAGGTCCTTTCCCAATAGAAAAGATAATTAACCCAGTTACAGTTCGATTCAGCCTACCCAGACTCTTAGGGAAAATTTACCCGATATTCCATTGTAGCTTATTGAAGCCGGTAAGGGAGTCTAGCATGAGACCATCCACCCAAACTCCACCTCCTCCCGTAGTGGTAGAAGGGGAAACACATTATGAAGTGAAAAAAATATTAGATTCCAGGCTGTATAGAGGTCGTTTACAATATTTAGTGCATTGGAAGGGATACCCTTTGTCAGAAGCTACGTGGGTGAAAAGTTGGGATCTGAAAGCAGATAAATTAGTGAAGCAATTCCATGAGAAATTCCCTGATAAGCCAAAGGGTCCCCCTGGGGGAGGAAGAGGTGGTTAAATTTTGATGGTTAACATTTATGTTATTCTCTTTTCAGGAAACGTTTTTCTTTTGAGGAGAGGCCGCCTGTCAGGCCTGTAATTCTGTTCCTTTTAGGATCTTTGGCCTGCCACATAATTAAAACATATATATATTATGCTGTTTCATTGGTATAGTAGTTGGGAGGGGGGAATAGAAAGGAGTAGGATTGTGGAATGTATTGTTATGGATTTCTTAGAAGCTCAAGGTCGTCTTTTGTCTCCGCACCTCGACACCTGGCCGGAAGAAGAGGGGTGTACATGCCAGCGTGGAAGATGAAGATTGGACCATGTGATGAATTATGGGGTGTGGGGAAAAATGATGAACTTTTAACTGGGTGAATTCACCGGATGTACATTAGAGTTGAAATTCACCAGCTTAATGCCAACATGCCTGTCTTATTAAATTGGAGTTTTAAGGACTACTTTGCCTTGGACAATGATTTAATTCTGCATGATATTTGGAACGCTGACACCCCGCTTGTCACGCACGGAGATGGATAGACGGCGTGCAGGGGGGTTATGTTTTTTTTAAAAATTAAAAAAGGTTTATACAAACAAATTTTCTCCCTTTTAACCCCCCCACCATACAATGTAAATCTCATACAGATGCTATGCCCCCTCCCCTCCCCCCAACCCCCCAGAAAATTTTTCCATTCAAATATTATACTAAATACTTTACCCCCTCCCCTCCCCCATCTTAAAATAGATTACTCATTCACATATTATACCCCCTCACCTCCCAACAAACATAATATAAGTTTCTATTAAAGTAACAATAGCCCATTAATCCCATCTTCTAAGTTAATTGAACATATATAAATCATAATATAAATTTCTCTTAAAATAACAATATTTCATTAATCCCATCTTCTAGTTTAATTATGCATATATATTACCCCACCCTCCACCCTAACCCACCCCCACCTCCCACTCAACCCCCCCCCCTGACTTCCGCAGCCCATGTATTATTTACTCGAATCATCTATCAGTCTAAACATTCTTACCTAAAGGCTACATAATACCTCCTAGTCTCGTATTTATTCTGTATGTAATCAATCCATTTTACCCATTCCTGTGTATAATCCTCCTGCTTCTGAGCTTTTAAGAAAGCTGAAATTTTTGCCATTTCGGCGAACCCCGCCACCTTCTGAATCCATTGATCAATTGTCGGTAAAAAATCTTTTTTCCAATGTTGCGCAATCAACAACCTAGCTGCTGTGACCATATGCAAAACCAATTTTGTTTCCCCTTTAGTAAAATCCTTAGCTATACAAAATAAAAACATTTGCGGAGTGAATTGTATTCTTTTCTTAAATACATTTTGCATAACCCACCATATTTTTATCCAAAAAGCTTTAACCCTGTTGCAGGTCCACCATACATGAAAAAGGTAGCATCTAGGCACCCGCATCTCCAACATTTTGGTTGAACATTTGGGTACATGCATGATAATTTTTTAGGATCTAAATACCATCTGTAAAACATTTTATAAAAGTTCTCCCTTAAATTCTGTGACTGTGTAAATTTAACATTCTGAATCCATATTTTTTCCCACGTTTCCAACATTACCACTTCACCAAAATTCTGAGCCCATTTAATCATACAATCCTTAACCAATTCACTTTCTGAGTCTCTTTCTAACAGTACATTATATATTCTTTTAACTTGTTTTGGCCCAGTCTCTTTTATCTGCTTGATCAGTTCCGCTTCCTTATCCATAAAACCGACCCTACGATCTTCTTCCCATCTCTTCTGTAGCTGTATGTAATGTAACCAATTTAAAATAATTCCTTCTTCCAACAGTTGTTCCAAAGTTTTTAACTTCCATTCGTCCCCATCAGCAATAAGCACATCTTTATATAAACAACCCCCGAGTGACTTAATATTCATAATCCCCATGGTGTCTGCAAGATCCAACCAAAGCGGTATTTTATAATCCCAATTGGGCCGGTGCTTCTTCCATATTCTCATCAAGGCACTTCGGAGAACATGATTGTTAAACACTTTATCCACCCTATCTTCATAAAAAAGATATGCATGCCATCCTAGAACAAGATCATGGCCTTCTATATTCAGCAAATCCATTTTTGTTTTCCCGAACCAATCTGCTACATGCGTTAGTACCGCAGCTTCATAATACAATCGAAGGTTTGGGAGTCTAAGGCCGCCTCTTTCACGAGTATCTTGCATAATCTTCATCTTTACTCTCGGTTTTTTCTCCTTCCAAACAAATTTATTTAATGTTGTTTGCCAATTTAACAATGTTTTATCTGATTTAAGCACCGGTATCATCTGGAATAAAAAGATAAATCTAGGTAGAATGTTCATTTTAATTGCTGAAATCCTTCCAAGCAAGGACAATTGTAACTTTTTCCACACTTCAAGATCTTTCTGTATCTTTTGCCACAACACTTCATAGTTATTTAAGAAAAGTTTTGCATTTGATTCTGTTATTTGTATTCCTAAATATTTGACTTTGGAGACTATTTCAAAACCTGCTAAACTTACAAGCCTCTTTCTTTGAGTCTCTGTCATGTTTTTAGCCATCATTTTCATTTTGTTTTGATTTAGTCTAAACCCAGACACCATGCCAAATTCTACTATGATATTTTTCAACTGGATTATTGACTTCAAAGGATGTGAAAGGGTAACAACCAGATCATCGGCAAATGCTCTAGTTCTGTATTCCTTTTGCCTGATAGCTATGCCATCTAAGGATTTTGAGTCCCGAATTGCATTCAACAAGACTTCCAAAGTTAAAATAAATAACAATGGGGATAATGGGCAACCTTGTCTTGTGCCTTTTTGTATCTCGAAAGTTGTTGACAAATTTCCATTAATAATAAGTTGTGCATTTTGTTGCTGATAAATTGCTCCAATCGCCTGCCGAAATCGTGGTCCCATATCCATCTTTTCCAAAGTCTTGGTTAGAAAGTTCCAATTCACTCGATCAAAGGCCTTCTCTGCATCCAAGAAGACCAGCACTGCAGAGATCGGCTTATTCTTATGAAGATAGTCAATTAAATCTATGAGTTGCCTTACATTCTCCTTCATGTGTCTGCCTTCAATAAATCCTGCTTGATCATGATGAATAATCTCTTGGATAACCGGCATCAATCTGTTGGCTAGTACCTTAGCAAATATTTTATAATCTGTGTTCAGAAGAGATATCGGCCTGTAATCCTCTGGTTTCTTAGGGCCCTCTTTGTCTTAAGGTGTCAATGAGATAAAAGCCGCTTTCCATGAGGAGGGTATTTTACCTCCTTGCTGTATATTACAAAATAGTTGTGTAAGATATTCAATCATTTCCAATTGTAAAGTTTTATAGTATATTGCAGTCAAACCATCAGTCCCTGGAGCCTTAGCTAATTTAAGTTGATTTATAGCTAAAGTAATCTCATCAGCAGTTATCAAACGTTCCAAATTTGCCTTTTGAAGCATAGAATATTTAGTAACCCTTTTTCCTTCCAAAAAATCATCTACTGACTTGTTCTGTATATTATCCTGTACATATAGCTTAGCATAATAGTCCACAAATGATTTTTTAATCAAATCTTGTTGATATACCGTCTTCCCTCCATACTCAATTCTATCAATAATTCTGTCATTCGTGTTCCTTCTCAAAGTATAAGCCAACCACCTACCAGGTTTATTAGCGTTAGCAAAGGTGTTATGTTTAGCAAATTGTAAGTTAGTTGCTGTTTGTTCTGCTATAAGCTTTTGAAATTGATCTTTCAACAGCTTTAGCGCCATCTGGAGCACCTCGTCTTTCGGGTTTGCTATAAGCAGCTGTTGCTTGCTTTTTATTTCATCTTCCAATTCCATTCTCCTTTTCTGTCTAATTTGTTTATGTTTGAAATTCATATGTATCAGGACCCCACGCATATAAGCTTTACTTGCATCCCAAACTGTTTCAATGGGAGTACCCTTATTCGTGTTAAAACTGAAAAATTCCTTCATGTGTTTTTTAAGTTCATCAACATTTTTTTCTTATCTAAATAAATTTTCATTTACTCTCCAAGACCTTCTTGGCCTCTTCCCTAACTCAATTTGTAACCACACCGGGCTATGGTCACTAAGTGTCCTGGAGAATATCTTGGTTTTCTTAGCTTTAGGAAGTAAATCCGGTGTTAACAAGAAGAAATCAATCCTTGAAAAGGATTTATGTCTATCTGAGTAGAAAGAAAAATCCATCTCATTTGGATGTTGTGTCCTCCAAACATCTTTTAATTTCAGGTCATCTTGTAAGTAAAAAAAAGCCTTTGGTAATTTGGTAGTGAATTTAGTCTTTGTACTGTTATCTATCCTTGGAGAAATCACTCCATTCCAATCTCCCATTATTAGAATACTCTTAAAATTCCAATCTAAAATTTTTAAATGGAGCATCTTATAAAAGCTTTCTTGGCGTTGGTTAGGTGCATATATTCCTACCACCAAAATAGGACCAAAGTCTGTATCAAGTTCAATTGCTATATATCTACCAGTGTCATCCGCCTCTATAACTTTAGTTGAAAATCTTTTATTTATATATATCACCACGCCATTTTTCTTTACCAAATCAGAGGCAGCATAAGATGTTCCCAATTTTGAATTCACTAAATACTTCTGGTCTTGCAACCTAATATGAGTCTCTTGAAGACAAACAACGTCATTATTAAATT